>NW_027404974.1:0-2154 GCF_003265705.2 Callorhinus ursinus | reverse complement strand
CCCCTCTTTGGCACCCTGCACCCCGGTTTCTACCAGGCGGCCCACAAGGACTTCAGCTATGAGCATCGGCCACATTCCCAGGCGCACATTCCCCAGGGCCAAGGGCGACTTTGACTACAAGGGGGCCTTTTCTGGGAGGTCGGTGGTAGAGGTTCACCAACTGACCTTGGCCTGTCACCAGAAAATGGGGTTCAACCTGGCGAATGGGATCGAGGCTCTGTGGCATGACGAGAGCCACATGAACAGGTACCTGCTGGACAATAAGCCCATTAAGGTGCTGTCCCCAGAGGACCTGTAGGACACACAGCTGCTGGGCTGCCCCCGGAGGACCTGTGGGACCCACAGCTGCTGGGCTGCCCCAGGAGAACCTGTGGGATCCACAGCTGCTGGGCTGCCCCCCATCATGAAGAAGCTGAGATTCATGGCTGTGCCCAAGAATCACCAGGACGGCAGCAGTGGTTAGTACTTGAGGATTCGTTTTGGTGCCCACCGGGTCTTTCACTTGAGTTAACATATGAGCCCAAAGGAAGGATGTCATCAGTTAGGAAGTGTAGACAAAGGTCAGAGTAGAGGTGGGCAAAGGCCTTTTCAGAGAGCAAGGAAGCTTGGAGCTTCTTCTATACACCTTGCCCTGCTCCTCGCTTCCAGCTGCCTGGCCCTGAGTACTCTCCTTTCAATGAATTGGTCATCTAGCAAGTAACATGTTTCTCTGATTTCCATGAGCCACTGGAGCAGATTATTCAAACCTGACGAGGTTGTGGGGACCTCCAATCTGTAGCCCATAGCTTGGAAACAGGGGTGACTTCTTTGCCCAGCCACTGGCTGACCACTAAGTTAACAGCACAGGGATTCAGTAGCCATACACACAGCAAAGAATACAGACTTGACAAAGTTAGTTCAGAAAAGTCACTAAACCAACAGTAGCAACTACAACAAGCAGCAATCATGAAGCCCGGTGTGGGGAAGGTCTGATGTTCAGGATGCCTCCATTATAATAGTCATAATCACACCCTGGACTTGTCACTGGGGCCAAGGCCCCTGGCTGGGGGCCAAGTAGCTCCTACATGTTCCACGTGCCTCTCTCTGTCTCCTCTAGCCATGCACTGTCCTGTACTGCTTCCCAGTAGAGGTCCATTTTCACCAAAGCCAGGAAGATGGGATGGTGTTTTCTGACTCCCCACTCCCCACCCCACAGTGTTAAGAGAGGAAAATGTTTTCCTCAACCCTCTTAAGGTCCCTGGCTGAGTCTGGAAATTGACAAACACAGATGGACAGGAGAAAAGCAAGCAAAATGTATTGATTGCTTTGGTGGGAGCCTCACAAGACCATGAAGAATAGCAGAGGTGACTGGAGCAGACAGATCTTCTACCTTTTAGACAAAGAAGCAGTAAGTGTGTGAAGAATTGACAGACATAGGGTTTTGGACTAGGGCTTGTAAATGGTAAAGAAGTTAACTAGGAAGATAAAGGTGTGTTTAAACAGGTGTGTTCCTATAGACCCCGTGGTCCTAAATTCCTTGACTCTGGTGATAAGCACGTCATCCCCGTGGTCCGGGGAGAGAAAGTTCCACATGGGAGTATTCTGACCTGCTTAAGGGAAGAAGGTCTGATGGCTGGGGATCAGAGAGACATTCTGGCTTCTGCTCTATGCAAAAGTTCTTTTAGCTTCTATATTTAATTTGCCAAGGTGCCATATTTGGGTTCGTGTGTTCTGACCCTCACTGGTCTGGTGCTGTACTCTGTCTCCTAGTATCCAGGATATTGGGTGTGCTGCTGTGGAGACCTCCCAGCCCTGGGGTAGCCCCTTGTCCAGGGAGGCGCCTGCCTCAAGGGGAGGGTTGCTAAGGGTCGCCGCCCCTCCTCAGGGAGATTGGGTGGGAGAGTGCAGATCTTACTTCGAGAAACTGACTTCATTTCCTGAAAAGGTCTATGTGATAGTGGGATCATACAGGAGTTCTATGTTTAGTATTTTGGGGAAAATCCATCCTTTTCCCAGCATGGCTTTGCCAACCAAAGTCACTTCCGGATGATTTTTACCTATAAACCAGAGATTATTCAAGAACTTCTCCAGCAGAGAACATGAGGAGAATATTTTCATGACATTAGAAAGGCAGAGATTTCCCAGGATGCAAAGTATACTAACCGTAGGAACAAA
>NW_027404973.1:159-2155 GCF_003265705.2 Callorhinus ursinus | reverse complement strand
ATCCGAGAACAGACGCTCCACTGAGGCAGAGACCAGCCTCTGGTTCTTGCATCTCTGCCCTGAGTGGAGGGAGGAGACACGGGGCGTCCTCGGGGTTGCCTGGCGGGAGCCGCCACACCCAGGACATGTCTCTCTCGAGCTTTCCCTTAGCAGACAGAAGAATGGTGGAAAATTGGACACCTCCAGTGTAAAATTGGCATGTCACCAAGGCTGTGTCTGCCAAGAAACCAGCTCACATATTCCTAAGCTCATTTGACTTTATATAAAATCTCAAAATTTCAGCCTGAGAGCTTAATACTCAACTGTCCTCTGACAGAATTATCCTTGAATGATTGTCCACAGGTGTCTTTTCCTATTACAACGAGCTGCTCTGGCCCTGGGTTTGCGTCTAAGGGGACAAATGAACTGTCACTGCCACGTCTTTTTCCAGAAGAAAAGGCTCCGTGTGGCTTCAAGTCTGTAGGCCCCTTGTCATGGATCCTGAGGGGATGAGCCATTTTAATTGGACATGACAACCTTTTTGTTAATCCATGACTCCTGACAGTTCAGGTGTGTATAGGTCAAGATCGTTGATTGCATGTACTAGAAAGACAACTCAACCTAGATTTAAGAAAAAGGAATTAAAAGAAATGCATTGGTTTCATGAGCAGAGAACTCCAGGGGTAGCGTGGGTTGCAGGCAAGGGTGGATCCAGGACCCACACTCTCTCCATCATTGGCTCTGACTTCACGGGTTTGGGCTCCTTTCTCGGATGCTCTCACGCTGTGGCAGAATGGCTGCTTGCAACTCTAGGGTCTCACCTTCACAGCTCCGAGTCCACAACCAAGAGCGTTCCATCCCTGCTGCAGATTTATAGGAGTGCCCCTAGCTTTCCTAAACCTGAAGCCTCAGGCTCTTGATTCCTCCTGAAAGCCTATATTTATACTTAAAACGAGGCACCACTGAAATGACTACATAAATGCCCAGTGCTTCGGTGTGCAGATGAGTGGTTTTATACAGAGGTGATTCTAGTAACTCCTTGAACTGTAGCTTCATTTTACTGAGCAACCGTAGAGCTCCAGAGCAGCAAGATTTTCCCAGACATTTTTACAACACTTATCAACAAGTCTTACAACTGTCCTCAGGCTTCTCACACATTCGTGCTCCCCTTCTCCCACTCAGATCAGTTGGCCCTGTTTCCTCTCCTTCCTGCTTGCTCTAGTTCCCTCCCCGAAGAATTTCACTGAACGAATGCGCAGAACTAGGCACTGAGGTGCTTACGATGCTTCCAAGATACAAGGAAAGCAAGGGCCACACTCTCATCTGACGTCACCCTGTTCCTCGCCGCTTCGCTGGGCGGCCTCGCTCCTCAGCCGCTTGCTCGGGACCTGAAGCCGGGTGGGTGGTCCCAGGCCACAGGGGGCACGGAGACTTCCCCGCTCTCTCTCTCTGCCGGCCCCCCACACGAGGTCAAGCCGAAGGGCTACTTCCGTCAGGAGATCAGACTCCAACAAGGCACAGGGGAGGTCACTTGAGACGAGGAGGGTCGGAGCCCCTTTGGAACCTGGGGGCGACGGTGAGGAAGGATGGGCTGGGGCGGGGACGGCCGCACGCCACCCCTCCAAACCCCACAGAGGCCGCGGGCGTGCAGCGAGCGCGTTCCAAGGCACCTGCTGGCGGGGAGCCAGAGCCGCCGGGACCGAGGACACCGGGCAGCTATGACATGGCAACCTCTCCCACCAAGGCCCGCACCCCTCGGCTCTGACCTGAGTGTGACTACCGTTTGTCATCGGGGTGACACCAAGGCGTGGCCTGGGGAGGCTTCAGGCCCTGTCCATTCCCTCCCACTGCCCCAAACTCGCCCCAAAGAAACAGGGAGAGTGCTCTGGAAAAGAGCAACAGATATGCCCCCTAAAGCCCCTTCTAGGCAAATTGCCCAAAGTTTCTTCCCTGTGGAAATTCTGCCGCTGTGTGCCCTCAGGCTAGCTACAGAACCTCTCTGAGCTTCACCTCTTCC
>NW_027404973.1:0-149 GCF_003265705.2 Callorhinus ursinus | reverse complement strand
GGGGCACCGAGAACCAGAGCCGGGTTCCCAGGCCTCCCATCAGGGAGCAGATGTGGATTCCGGTACAGAACAGTTCTTGTCTACACTCTGGGTTACTGACCGTTCTTCTCCAAGTGAGTGGGGGGGTCCTTGCCAGACGGGCTGCTGGG
>NW_027404972.1:0-2156 GCF_003265705.2 Callorhinus ursinus | reverse complement strand
AAATGTTTGGTAGAATTCCCCTGGGAAGCCATCTGGCCGTGGGCTTTTGTTTGTTGGGAGATTTTTGATGACTGCTTCAATTTCCTTAGTGGCTATAGGTCTGTTCAGGTTTTCTATTTCTTCCTGGTTCAATTTTGGTAGTTGATACATCTTTAGGAATGCACCCATTTCTTCCAGGTTATCTTTGCTGGCATAGAGTTGCTCATAATATGTTCTTTAATTGTTTGTATTTCTTTGGTGTTGGTTGCGATCTCTCCTCTTTCATTCATGATTTTGTTGATTTGGGTCATTTCTTCTGATAAGTCTGGCCAGGGGTTTATCAATCTTGTTAATTCTTTCAAAGAACCAGCTCCTAGTTTCATTTTCTGTTCTACTGTTCTTTTGGTTTCTATTTCATTGATTTCTGCTCTGATCTTTTGTATTTCTCTTCTCCTGCTGGGTTTAGGCTTTCTTTGCTGTTCTTTCTCCAGCTCCTTTAGGTGTAGGGTTAGGTTGTGTATTTGAGACCTTTCTTGTTTCTTGAGAAAGGCTAGTATTGCTATATACTTTCCTCTCAGGACTGCCTTTGCTGTATCCCAAAGATTTTGAACAGTTGTGTTTTCATTTTCATTGGTTTCCATGAATTTTTTTAATTCTTCTTTAATTTCCTGGTTGACCCATTCATTCTTTAGTAGGATGCTCTTTAGCCTCCATGTATTTGAGTTCTTTCTGACTTTCCTCTTGTGATTGAGTTCTAGTTTCAAAGCATTGTGGTCTGAAAATAGGCACGGAATAATCCCAATCTTTTGGTACCGGTTGAGACCTGATTTGTGACCTAGTATGTGATCTATTCTGGAGAATGTTCCATGGGCCCTAGAGAAGAATGTGTATTCCGTTGCTTTGGGATGGAATGTTCTGAATATGTCTGTAAAGTCCATTTGGTCCAGTGTGTCATTTAAAGTCTTTATTTCCTTGTTGATCTTTTGCTTAGATGATCTGTCCATTTCAGTCAGGGGGGTGTTAAAGTCCCCCACTATTATTGTATTGTTGTCAATGTCTTTCTTCACTTTTGTTATTAATTGCCTTATATAATTGGCTGTTCCCATGTTAGGAGCATAGATATTTACAATGGTTAGATCTTCTTGTTGGATAGACCCTTTAAGTAGGATATAGTGTCCTTCTTCATCTCTTTTACAGTCTTTGTTTTAAAATCTAATTTGTCTGATATAAGGATTGCCACCCAGCTTTCTTTTGGTGTCCATTAGCATGGTAAATGTTTTTCCACCCCCTCACTTTCAATCTGGGGGTGTCTTTGGGTCTAAAATGAGTCTCTTGCAGACAGCATATTGATGGATCTTGTTTTTTAATCCAATTTGATAGCCTGTGTCTTTTGATAGGGGCATTTAGCCCATTTACATTCAGGGTAACTATTGAAAGATATGAATTTAGTTCCATTGTATTGCCTGTAAGGTGACTGTTACTGTATATTGTCTGTGTTCCTTTCTGATCTATGCTGCTTTTAGGCTCTCTCTTTGCTTAGAGGACTCCTTTCAATATTTCTTGGAGGGCTGGTTTCGTGTTTGCAAATTCCTTTAGTTTTTGTTTGTTCTGGAAGCTTTTTATCTCTCCTTCTCTTTTCAGTGACAGCCTAGCTGGATATAGTATTCTTGGCTGCATATTTTTCTCGTTTAGTGCTCTGAAGACATCATGCCAGTCCTTTCTGGCCTGCCAGGTCTCTGTGGATAGGTCTGTTGCCAATCCATTGTAGGTTACATATCTCTTCTCCCGAGCTGCTTTCAGGATTTTCTCTTTGTCTCTGAGACTCATAAGTTTTACTACTAGATGTCGGGGTGTTGACCTATTATTATTGATTTTGAGAGGGGTTCTCTGTGCCTCCTGGATTTTGATGCCTGTTTCCTTCCCCACATTAGAGAAGTTCTCTGCTATAATTTGCTCCATTATACCTTCTGCCCCTCTCTCTCTTTCTTCTTCTTCTGGGATCCCAATTATTCTAATGTTGTTTCGTCTTATCGTATTGCTTATCTCTTGAATTCTGCCCTCGTGATCCTGTAGTTGTTTTTCTCTCTTTTTCTCAGCCTCTTTGTTTTCCATCATTTGGTCTCCTATATCGCTGATTCTCTCTTCTGCCTCATTTATCCTAGCAGTTAGTGCCCCCA
>NW_027404971.1:1504-2157 GCF_003265705.2 Callorhinus ursinus | reverse complement strand
TTTTCTCTTTGTCTCTGAGACTCGTAAATTTTACTATTAGATGTCGGGGTGTTGGCCTATTTTTATTGATTTTGAGAGGGGTTCTCTGTGCCTCCTGGATTTTAATGCCTGTTTCCTTCCTCACATTAGGGAAGTTTTCTGCTATAATTTGCTCCAATATACCTTCTGCCCCCCTCTCTCTCTCTTCTTCTTCTTCTGGGATCCCAATTATTCTAATGTTGTTTCGTCTTATTGTATCACTTATCTCTCGAATTCTGCCCTCGTGATCCTGTAGTTGTTTCTCTCTCTTTTTCTCAGCCTCTTTATTTTCCATCATTTGGTCTTCTATATCGCTGATTCTCTCTTCTGCCTCATTTATCCTAGCAGTTAGTGCCCCCATTTTTGATTGCACCTCATCAATAGCCTTTTTGATTTCGATTTGGTTAGATTTTAGTTCTTTTATTTCTCCAGAAAGGGTTTCTCTAATAACTTCCACGCTTTTTTCAAGCCCAGCTAGTATCTTTAAAGTCATGATTCTGAACTCTAGGTCCGACATCATACTAATGTCTGTATTGAGTAGGTCCCTGGCTGATGGTAGTACCTCTTGTTCTTTTTGCTGAGGTGATTTCTTTCGTCTTGTCATTTTGTCCAGAGGAGAATAGATGAATGAGAAC
>NW_027404971.1:635-1404 GCF_003265705.2 Callorhinus ursinus | reverse complement strand
AGTTCTTTTATTTCTCCAGAAAGGGTTTCTCTAATAACTTCCACGCTTTTTTCAAGCCCAGCTAGTATCTTTAAAGTCATGATTCTGAACTCTAGGTCCGACATCATACTAATGTCTGTATTGAGTAGGTCCCTGGCTGACGGTACTACCTCTTGTTCTTTTTGCTGAGGTGATTTCTTTCGTCTTGTCATTTTGTCCAGAGGAGAATAGATGAATGAGAGAACGAAATGCTAACAGGTTTACAACGTCCCCAGCAAATATACTGTATACAAATCAGAAAAGACCTGAAACCAGGGGAAAAGAAAGGGAAAGAAAGAAAAAAGAAAGAGAAAAAAGAAAAAAAAAAGATAAAAACAAAAACAAAACAATACAAAAAAAGCAGAATATGATCAAATATGATGAGGCTAGTGCATAGATCAGTGCCACACACTAGATTTTGGGCGTATTTTGGTCTGTTAGAAAAAAGTGCCTCCTAAAATTTTAAAGGAAAAAAGACATATATGTACAAAATAAGGGTTGATACAATGAAGGGATGGAAGATGACTGTAAAGATGAAAATTATAAAATGTTTTATAAAAGGACTTGGTAAGATAAGTTGTTTGAAAAAAGAAAGAAGATTTAAGAAAAGAAAAAAAAAGGAAAAAGGGAGAGAATGTGATCAGGCAGGAGACTAGAACAAAGCCATACACTAGTGATTTAGGGTATATTTTGATCTGTTAGAAGAAACTGTACCTCAAAATTTTAAAGAGAGAACAACTTATATATATAT
>NW_027404971.1:175-535 GCF_003265705.2 Callorhinus ursinus | reverse complement strand
AAATAATGAATCATGGTAAAAAAAAAAAAAAAAAAAGCCATGAATCTATGTGCAGTATTCCCCTAGCGCTGGAGTTCTCCCGTTCTCCTTGATCGATCAACTTGGTCTTGGCTTGCTGGCTGTTTGTGCTGATCTTCTGGGGGAGGGGCCTGTTGCTGTGGTTTCCAAATGTCTTTGCCGGAGGCGGAATTGCCCCGCCCTTGTCGGTCCGGGCTAAGCAAGCTGCTCGGGTTTGCTCTCAGGAGCTTTTGTTCCCTGCAAGCTCTCGGTACAGCTTTGGAGGACCAGGGCGAAAATGGTGGCCTCCCAATCTCCACCCGGAGGAGCTGAGAACTCGGGGCCCCGCTCCTCAGTGCGCCC
>NW_027404971.1:0-75 GCF_003265705.2 Callorhinus ursinus | reverse complement strand
TAACTTTGATGAAATAATGAATCATGGTAAAAAAAAAAAAAAAAAGCCATGAATCTATGTGCAGTATTCCCCTAG
>NW_027404970.1:0-2157 GCF_003265705.2 Callorhinus ursinus | reverse complement strand
TAGGACTATCTGCAATGCAGCAAGACTTCAGGCATTAATGGATGAGTTTCTCCATAACCCCTACCCACATCACATGCTCCTGAAGTTTTCTTCTCTCCCTTCATCCAACAGCTAGACACGAGTCACCCTCTATATAATCAGAAACAAAGACTGCAAATACAAGATAGACTATTAAGGAGAAACAAACAAACACACAACAGTGGTCTTTGATCCAGGCACAAGACAGAATGATTTAAATGCTTACTTCCCACTTTGAATGTAAAGACCCTCAACTCTGAGGAGAGGAAGAAATAAGATTTAGAAACCAAGACACTCAGTTAGAAGGTGCAGAGCCTCAGACCTGTGTGGAATAGTAATTGCCTAACCCTCTCCTATTCCCATTCTTGCCTTTCTCCTATCTCCTGACAAGTCTGCAATCCTCACTGCCTATGATGCTTGTAAAGCAAACCCCAGAGGATGAACTTGAGACTTTGAGGAATGATGAGGATTAAAGGAAGAGTCAGGCATTGATTACAGTAGACTATAAAGAACTGGTTGAAATCTCTCCCTGAGAAAAACTTTGTTTTTTTAAACAGGAAGGAAGGGGAGGAAAGAAAGACGAAAGGGAGGTAAGGAGGAAGGAGAAAAGGGAGGAAAGAAGGGAGGGAAGGAAAAGAAATTACTTATAAATTCAAGAAGCAAATAATTGACAGGGCTTATTTGGGGGGGGTTGTTGGTGCGCGAAAAGAATGGGAAGCAGAAGAAAGTAAGAAGGCTAATGTAAAACCATCCAGTGACAGAAGCCTTGGGCAAGGGTTTAGGAAATTCAGATTCTAGTCACTGCTCTACCACTGACTTACTAAGTTACATGTGCAATCCCTTCTCTGGGTCTCAGTCTCTTCACCTTTGCACTGGGGGTATGTGGAGACAGTGCTGCCACCAAGGTTCCTGCATGCTTTGCTGTCATGTGAGAAAGGTAGACCTGCTAACAGAGAATGAGGCTCTCAGTGGGGATATATAACATTTACTCAAAGTAGTAATGGATTCAGTAAATACAAATGTCAGCTGTTTATGAGAGGTTTCTAATACTCCCAACCACCCACTACTTTACCTGAATCTCTTCATATTGTTCATATTATACTGCAACTTGCCCTTTTAAAAAACAGGTTTATTGAGATACAATTCACATACCATAAAATTCACATATTTAAAGTGTACAGTTCAGTGGTTTTTAGTACATTTACAGTTATGCAACCATCACCACAGTCAACTTTAGAACATTCCCATCAACCCAATAAGAAACCCTGTATCCATTAGTATTCACTCCCCATTTCCTCCCAATCCTACCCCCAAGCCATAGATACTTACCTGGTCTACTTTCTCTTTCTACAAGTTTGTCTATTTCAGACCTTCCAGATAAATGGAATAATACAATATGTGGCCTTTCATGTCTGTCTTCTTTCACTTAGCATGTTTTCAAGAGCTTCATCCATATTATAGCCTGTATCATCACTTCACTTTGTATGGTCAAGTAATATTCCATTGTATGGATATGGAACACATAGTGTTTACCTATTCATCCACTGATGGGCATTTAGGTTGTTTCCAACTTCTGGGTATTTTAAATAATGCTACTGGAAGTATGCACACTCAACTTTTGTGTGAACATATATTTTCATTTCCCTTGATTATATACCCAGGAGTAGAATTGTTGGGTCAAACAATGACTCAATGTTTACCTTTTTGAACAACTGGCAAACCGTTTTCCACAGTGGATGCACCCTTACACATTCCCATCAGCAGGGCATGAGTGTCCCAATTTCTCCACGCCCTTGCCAACAATTGTTATTACCTGCCTTTTAGATTCTAGCTATCCTAATGGGTGTGAAGTGGTATCTAACTGTAGTTGCAGGCTCTAGACTTTATCTTCATTCCTATGTACTTTCCATCCTATGTACTTCCATCAAGGTGGAAGCTCCAGGCTTCCAAGATTTTCCAGAAACCCCAGGGATGAAAGCTGACTTTGAAACTCTCTCACTTCCCAGGATTCCCACTACAATTTCATTTGTGGCTTCTGTCAATTCCATGTTTGAATGCCAAAAAGTGATGCATTAAGAAGGTTTGATTTACTGGGGCACCTGGGTGGCTCAGTTGGTTAAGCATCTGACTCTTGATTTT
>NW_027404969.1:350-2157 GCF_003265705.2 Callorhinus ursinus | reverse complement strand
TTCTTGGAGGAGAGGACACCTGCGTCTTCCCCTTTGGGGCCTGTGACGGATGGGTGTCTCCCGTGGAGGCTTCCGACCCTGGGTCTGTAACTGACGGTCGTTCCCGTCACTGACCCTGAGTGGTGGGCTCCCCCCTCCGGCCTCCCCTGCTGGCGTCCCCAGTCCACTTTCCTGAGGTGCCCTTCTTGCATTTTCACAGTTCTAACCAGGTTTTGGGGGAGGGTTGTGGAAAATGGGAATTCCAGATCCCACTGCTTCGAGCACCCAAGACACAGGGGCTGCTGATTTAATCCTCCCAGGAGTCTCTCGCGCTACCATGTGGCCTCCTTCAAGGGAGAGTGGGCTCTCCACGGTGGGTGAACCAGATCTGGGAGGGCGCGGCCTCCATCACAGTTTGATGCCGTCTCTGCTTCTGTGACCTGGTGCTGACGTGGTGGTTTGAAGAGTAATGGACTCTGCGGTGATTTCAGAGTGCGGTCAACCTGTCACCGCAGCGCAAATACGCTTTATCTCCACACTCAGACCCCCAGCTGTCGTCTCCTTACCACATTTACCACTTCACACGGGGTGCTTCAGGACGTTTTACCCCAAACAGGGACACTGTCCCGCGGAACCACCACATACCCGTAAATGAGGAAATCATTACAGCTTCCACATTATAACCCAGACCACAGACCCACTTCCACTGCCACCACCTGCCCCACATCCGGAATGGCCTTTTCCATTCAGATCCAGTTTTCTTTTTCTGGAACTGCTCCGAGACTTTCCCTTATTTTCACAACCCTGATGGATTTAAGGATTTAAGGATGGATTTAGAGCCATTTACAGAGGGCGCTAATCTGAGTGGTATTTTCTGTCTGGCTTCTGTCACTTGGGCTGTTTTCAGTGTCCATCCACGTGATGACATGCATCAGTCCTTCATCCACTTTTTCACTGTGACTAAACATAAATAATCTTTACCACCTAAAACATTTCAGGTACACAATGCTCTGGCCTTAGCTGAGTTCCCACGGTTGTACCTCATTCTCCAGAACATGTTCATTCTCCCCGAGGGAGACTCTGTGTGCATTAAACACCCAACTCCCCATGATTTCTCTGGAGAAGGGTCTATCCATGCCCTTTGTCTATTTTAAAATTAGGTGGTCTTTTTGTTGAGGAGTTACAAAAGCTCTTTACATATTCTGGACAACAAACTCTTACTAGATACATAATGTACAAATATTTCCTTCTGGGGGCTGTCTTTTCACTTTCAGGATAGTCACTTCTGATGTACCAAGATTTTTAATTTTTTCCAACATTTGTTTTAATAGTGAGGGAGAGAGAGTGTGCGAGCGGTCGGGGGCAGAGGGAGAGGGAGAGAGACTCTCAAACAGGCCCTACGCTCATTGTGGAGCCTGACATGGAGCTTGATATCATGACCCTGAGATCATGATCTGAGCCAAAATTAAGTTAGATGCTTAACTGACTGAGCCACCCAGGCGTGCTGAAAAGATTTTTAATTTTGAGGATATTATTTTATCTATTTTTTCTTTCTTTGCTTATGCTTTGGTGTCAGAGCTAAAAGCATTGCTAAATCCAAGGTTATGAAGATTTATCCCCATTTATTTCTTCTAGAGTTTATAATTTTACCTCTTACATTTAAGCCTTTACTTATTTTGAGCTAACGTTTCTATGTGGAATGACATAAGGGTCCAGTTTCATTCCTCTGCACATGGATAACAAATTGTCCCCCAATGAAATGTTGCCCACCCTTGTCAAATTTCAGTGGACCATAGAAGAAGGGGTTTATTTCTGGTCTCACTTAAAT
>NW_027404969.1:0-250 GCF_003265705.2 Callorhinus ursinus | reverse complement strand
TTTTTCCAACATTTGTTTTAATAGTGAGGGAGAGAGAGTGTGCGAGCTGTCGGGGGCAGAGGGAGAGGGAGAGAGACTCTCAAGCAGGCCCTACGCTCATTGTGGAGTCTGACATGGAGCTTGATATCATGACCCTGAGATCATGATCTGAGCCAAAATTAAGTTAGATGCTTAACTGACTGAGCCACCCAGGCGTGCTGAAAAGATTTTTAATTTTGAGGATATTATTTTATCTATTTTTTCTTTCTTT
>NW_027404968.1:0-2158 GCF_003265705.2 Callorhinus ursinus | reverse complement strand
GTGTGGGCAGTGAGCACTCCTTCCCCCAAAAGCAATTCAGCTCTTTGATGCAGCCACCAGGCCCCTGGCTGGGAGCCCAGGAGCAGTGGCCGACCACACTCCTGACATCAGGCCCCTGCGTGTGGCTCTTCCTCATCACTGGGACACGGTGGGGACCCCGGCACACAGGGCCAGCTCCTCTCTCTGAGGGAAGGAGAACAAAGACTTTCCTTGGGGTCCCACAAGGCCCCGTAGGCCTAAGAGGGGAGGAGGCTGCCCCCAAACAGTACATTGAAATTCTGCTTCTGTTAGAACCTGAGCATTGGAGTTTGGTTCTTTCACTTGCTGGGCTGACGAGATACACTTGCTCTCCATGACTCCTCCTCAGATGAAGAGCTCTTGCAGGTCCCGGGAGTCCTGGACCTGGGGAGGGGAGAGGGGCCAGTCCCCTCCCTGGCTCCTGCAGGAGACCTGTCCTCCCAAAGACAGGATGGTTTCGGGTTGTGATCCTGGGCCAGGGTTGGAGACAGCTCCTCACTGCTCCTGACTCTGGGGCTGAGGGGGCCTTTCTCAGGCATAGCAACGCCCACGGAAGGCAGGGGCTTCAGAAAGAACACACTCCTGGACCCGGTCCTGCCCCAGGACGGTGGCTGCCTTCCCCAGCTCCGGAGGAAGAGGGATATCCTCTGCTTCTTTGGCGGTGGTCCTCTGACCCATGAGCAAGCCCTGAAAAGTCTCTAGTCCTCCTCTGGAAGTGCACCAGCCCTGAGTGGGCCAGTCACTGTCCACACACGAAGACGGACAACATTTTGAGGAAGTGCGGGAGGTGATCCTGTGCAAATGGCCTGCAGGTCGGTGGGGCTGGCTGCTCCACTGCCCTCCAGCGGACCCCCTTTCCCTGGATAGGCATCCTCCTGGAGTCTGGTCTCTGCCCTTGGAGGTCCCTTCCTGCTGGTTTCAGAACCAAGGGAGAGACTGTGGTGCGGCTTGGAAGGCTCCACCCCAGCCTCCTCCCTTTTGCACACATCACTGCTCCCCAAGAAGCAGGGGCTGTTGCTCCTGTATGCCCCACGCAAGGCTGGTTTAAGGCACTCATTCCCTCCAAGTCCCAGCCGCTCTGGCTCCGTCACATACATCATGGCCATAGCTGCCTGGCTGGGCGAGGAGTCCGGGAAAGCTCTCCTTTCCCGGGATCAGGGTTCACACTCCTGGCCAGAGAAAGAAGTCCCATCTGTCCTCTGCTAGAGAAAGTGAATTCCTGGGCCGGGTTGCCCTCAGGTACCTGAGGACATGGGGATCCCCTGCAGGTCCCATGGAAAGAAGGGTGTTGGGCACCCCAGGCCTGGAAAACAGTGAGCAGCACCCATCCCAGGCCACGGTGCAGCCATCACCTGGCAGTGCTTGGCCTCAGACTCCCCCCCGGAAACTCTGGCCGGTTTTTCACAGATGTGTTTTCAGGAGTGTTCAGCACAGCGGTGGTGGAGAGAGCAGGCAATGCACCAGTACTAATGCCCACAGAGATGGATGGTGGCTCAGTCCGTTAAGCCGCCGACTCTTGATTTTGGCTCAGGATGTGATCTCATGGTGTGGGATCGAGCCCCACGTAGGGTCTGTGTTCAGGGCAGCGCGGGCTCACGATTCTCTCTTCCACCTCCTGTGTCTACTACCACTCTCGTGCCACACTCTTTCTCTAAAATAAATTAATAAAATCTTTATAAAAATGGAATCATACAGAATGTACTTTTAAAAAATGGTAAAAATCTATCATAAGATCTCACTGATGTGAGGAATTCTTAATCTCAGGAAACCAACTGAGGGTTGCTGGAGTGGGGATGGGTTGGGAGGGATGGGGTGGCTGCGTGATAGACATTGGGGAGGGTATGTGCTATGGTGAGCGCTGTGAATTGTGTAAGACTGTTGAATCACAGACCTGTACCTCTGAAACAAATAATACATTATATGTTAAGAAAAAAGAAGATAGTAGGAAGGGAAACATGATGTAATATATGGTGATTAACACAACATAATAAAAAAAGGAAAAAATTGTAAAAATCATAACATTGATTTTGCCATTTTAAACATTTTCAGTATAAAGCCCGGTAGTGTGAAGTCTATTTACACTGCTGTGATACGTATCTTTTTTTTTTTTTAATTTTTTATTGTTATGTTAATCACCATA
>NW_027404967.1:0-2158 GCF_003265705.2 Callorhinus ursinus | reverse complement strand
CCCGCCAACATCTGTCGTTTCCTGACATGTTAATTTTAGCCATTCTGTATGGTGTTAGGTGGTATCTCATTGAGTGTTTGATTTGGATTTCCCTGATGCCGAGCGATGTTGAGCAGTTTTTCATGTGTCTGTTGGCCATTTGGATGTCTTCTTTGGAAAAATGTCTGTTCATGTCTTCTGCCCATTTCTTGATTGGATTATTTGTTCTTTGGGTGTTGAGTTTGATAAGTTCTTTATAGATTTTGGATACCAGCCCTTTATCTGATATGTCATTTTCAAATATTTTCTCCCATTCTGTCGATTGTCTTTACGTTTTGTTGCCTGTTTCGCTTAGTGTGCAAAAGCTTTTTATCTTGATGATGTCCCAAGAGTTCATTTTTCCCTTGTTTACCTTGCCTTTGGTGATGTTTCTAGGAAGAAGTTGCTGCGGCTAAGGTCGAAGAGGTGGTTGCATGTGTTCTCCCTTAGGATTTTGATGGACTCCCGTCTCACGTTTAGGTCTTTCAACCATTTGGAGTCTATTTTTGTGTGCGGTGTAAGGAAATGGTCCAGTTTCATTCTTCTGCATGTGGCTTTCCAATTTTTCCTACACCATTTGTTGAACAGACTGTCTTTTTGCCATTGGACATTCTTTCCTGTTTTATCAAAGATTAGTTGTCCATAGCGTTGAGGGTCCATTTCTGGGCTCTCGATTCTGTTCCATTGATCTATGCGTCTGTTTTTGTCCCAATACCATACTGTCTTGATGATGCCAGCTTTGTCATAGAGCTGGAAGTCCGGAATTGTGATGCCGCCAGCTTTGCTTTTCTTTTTCAATATTCCTCTGGCTATTCGGGGTCTCTTCTGGTTCCATACAAATTTTAGGATTATTTGTTCCATTTCTTTGAAAAAAGTGGATGGTATTTTGATGGGGATTGCATTGAATGTGTAGATTGCTCTAGGTAGCATTGACATCTTCACAATGTTTGTTCTTCCAATCCATGAGCATGGAACGTTTTTCAATTTCTTTGTGTCTTCTTCAATTTCTTTCATGAGTATTTTATAGTTTTCTGAGCACAGATCCCTTGCCTCTTTGGTTAAATTTATTCCTAGGTATCTTATGGTTTTGGGTGCAATTGTAAATGGGATTGACTCCTGGATTTGTCTCTCTTCTGTCTCGTTGTTGGTGTATAGGAATGCCACTGATTTCTGTGCATTGATTTTATATCCTGCTACGTTTCTGAATTCCTGTATGAGTTCTAGCAGTTTTGGGGTGGAGTCTTTTGGGTTTTCCACATAGAGTATCATATCATCTGCAAAGAGTGAGAGTTTGACTTCCTCTTTGCCTATTTCGATGTCTTTGATTTCTTTTTGTTTTCTGATTGCTGTGGCTAGTCCTTCTAATACTATGTTGAATAGCAGTGGTGATAGTGGACATTCCTGCCGCGTTCCTGACCTTAGAGGAAATGCTCTTAGCTTTTCCCCATTGAGAATGATATTCGCTGTCGGTTTTTCATAGATGGCTTTTATGATATTGATGTATGTACCGTCTATCCCTATACTCTGAAGAGTTTTGATCAAGAAAGGATGCTATACTTTGTGAAATGCTTTTTCTGCATCTATTGAGAGGATCCTATGATTCTTGTTCTTTCTTTTATTAATGTATTTTATCACGCTGATTATTTTGTGGATGTTGAACCAAACTTGCAGCCCAGGGATATATCTCACTTGGTCATGCTGAATGATCCTTTTAATGTACTGTTGGATCGTATTGGCTAGTATTTTGTTGAGAATTTTTGCATCCATGTTCATCAAGGATATTGGTCTGTAGTTCTCCTTTTTGATGGGGTCTTTGTCTGGTTTTGGGATCAAGGTGATGCTGGCCTCATAAAATGACTTTAGAAGTTTTCCTTCCATTTCTATTTTTTGTAACAGTTTCAGGAGAATAGGTATTAATTCTTCTTTGAATGTCTGATAGAATTTCCCTGGGAAGCCATCTGGCCATGGGCTTTTGTTTGTTGGGAGATTTTTGATGACTGCTTCAATTTCCTTAGTGGTTATAGGTGTGTTCAGGTTTTCTATTTCTTCCTGGTTCAATTTTGGTAGTTGATACATCTCTAGGAATGCACCCCTTTCTTCCAGGTTATCTAATTTGCTGGCATAGGGTTGCTCATAATAT
>NW_027404966.1:622-2158 GCF_003265705.2 Callorhinus ursinus | reverse complement strand
TCTGCTCTGATCTTTATGATTTCTCTTCTCCTGCTGGGTTTAGGCTTTCTTTGCTGTTCTTTCTCCAGCTCCTTTAGGTGTAGGGTTAGGTTGTGTATTTGAGACCTTTCTTGTTTCTTGAGAAAGGCTTGTATTGCTATATACTTTCCTCTCAGGACTGCCTTTGCTGTATCCCAAAGATTTTGGACAGTTGTGTTTTCATTTTCATTTGTTTTCATGAATTTTTTTAATTCTTCTTTAATTTCCTGGTTGACCCATTCATTCTTTAGTAGGATGCTCTTTAGCCTCAAAAAAAAAAAAAAAAAAAAAAAAAAAAAAAAAAAATTGAGTTCTAGTTTCAAAGCATTGTGGTCTGAAAATATGCAGGGAATGATCCCAATCTTTTGGTACCGATTGAGACCTGATTTGTGACCTAGGATGTGATCAGTTTTAGAGAATGTTCCATGGGCACTAGAGAAGAATGTGTATTCCGTTGCTTTGGGATGGAATGTTCTGAATATGTCTGTGAAGTCCATTTGGTCCAGTGTGTCATTTAAAGTCTTTATTTCCTTGTTGATCTTTTGCTTAGATGATCTGTCCATTTCAGTCAGGGGGGTGTTAAAGTCCCCCACTATTATTGTAGTGTTGTCAATGTGTTTCTTTGCTTTTGTTATTAATTGCCTTATATAATTGGCTGCTCCCATGTTCGGGGCATAGATATTTACAATCGTTAGATCTTCTTGTTGGATAGACCCTTTAAGTACGTTATAGTGTCCTTCCTCATCACTTATTACTGTCTTTGTTTTAAAATCTAGTTTGTCTGATATAAGGATTGCCACCCCAGCTTTCTTTTGGTGTCCATTAGCATGGTAAATTGTTTTCCACCCCCTCACTTTCAATCTGGGGGTGTCTTTGGGTCTTAAATGAGTCTCTTGCAGACAGCATATTGATGGGTGTTGTTTCTTAATCCAATCTGATAGCCTGTGTCTTTTGATTGGGGCATTGCGCCCATTTACATTCTGGGTAACTATTGAAAGGTATGAATTTAGTGCCATTGTATTGCCTGTAAGGTGACTGTGACTGTATGTTGTCTGTGTTCCTCTCTGATATTTGCTGCTTTTAGGCTCTCTCTGCTTAGAGGACCCCTTTCACTATTTCTTGGAGGGCTGGTTTCATGTTTGCAAATTCCTTTAGTTTTTGTTTGTTCTGGAAGCTTTTTATCTCTCCTTCTATTTTCAATGACAGCCTAGCTGGATATAGTATTCTTGGCTGCATATTTTTCTTCTTTAGTGCTCTGAAGTTATCATGCCAGTCCTTTCTGGCCTGCCAGGTCTCTGTGGATAGGTCTGTTGCCAATCTAATATTTTTACCATTGTAGGTTACATATCTCTTCTCCCGAGCTGCTTTCAGGATTTTCTCTTTCTCTCTGAGACTCGTAAGTTTTACTATTAGATGTCTGGGTGTTGACCTATTATTATTGATTTTGAGAAGGGTTCTCTGTGCCTCCTGGATTTTAATGCCTGTTTCCTTCCTCACATTAGTGAAGTTCTCTGCTAT
>NW_027404966.1:0-522 GCF_003265705.2 Callorhinus ursinus | reverse complement strand
TTTCCATCATTTGGTCTTCTATATCACTGATTCTCTCTTCTGCCTCATTTATCCTAGTAGTTAGTGCCCCATTTTTGATTGCACCTCACCAATAGCCTTTTTTGATTTCAACTTGGTTAGATTTTAGTTCTTTTATTTCTCCAGAAAGGGTTTCTCTAATAACTTCCACGCTTTTTTCAAGCCCAGCTAGTATCTTTAAAGTCATGATTCTGAACTCTAGGTCCGACATCTTACTAATGTCCGCATTGAGTAGGTCCCAGGCTGACGGTACTACCTCTTGTTCTTTTTGCTGAGGTGGTTTTTTTCGTCTTGTCATTTTGTCCAGAGGAGAATAGATGAATGAGAGAACAAAATGCTAACAGGTTTACAGCGTCCCCAGCAAATATACTCTATACAAATCAGAAAAGACCTGAAACCAGGGAAAAAGAATGTTAATGAAAGAAAAAAGAAAGAGAAAAAAGATAAAAACAAAAACAGAACAATACAAAAAAAGCAGAATATGATCATATTTGATCATATTCT
>NW_027404965.1:0-2158 GCF_003265705.2 Callorhinus ursinus | reverse complement strand
GAACTGCTTTCCAAGAATTGCTACCAGGGAACACCTGGCCAAACTCACAGGTCTTGCAGAATCCTGCATTCAGGTATATTTTCAGAGTGTGGCCTGTGAGATGTTCAACATGGAAATGATAGTGGCGCCTGTGACGTTTGTGGGAATCGTGGGCTCCTTTGAGTTATCCACAGGATCCAGTGCCCAGGCAATGAGGGGAATATGTTGAACTTTCAAGTGAGAGACGGCACAAGGAAGAATTTCTAAACAAAATGCTGTGTGTGTGTCGGGGGGGAATAGGCAGTGTATATGCGTGTAGAAATAATGAGCAGACAAAAGAGGGGAAACGTAAACATTGGCACCTATGTAGAGATCACACAAACTGTCAGCTCTTGAGCAGTATAGTTGCACTCTCCATGTGGCCCTCAGGATTTCCTGAGTGTGAGTGGGGTTGCTGTCTTGAGTGTGGCAACGTGTTTTTCATTGTCCTGGGCCTCAGGACCCCAGGGAAGGAATGGATTCTACACACAAACCACACCTTCTCTGGATAACCTAATCATCAAGGATAATTGTCCCAAGGATTATTGGCGGGTGGGCGAGAGGTCCCATGTGCCATGGTTGAGAAGTCTCCACAGAGAGTGGTTCCTGGTAAAGGAGTTGTGAAACGCCCTTATGGTATATGGAGGCAGACTCTCTGGAAGCCTCTCCTTTGGGACAAGAGCCAGTGACCCTGCTTCAAGCCGGCCTTCATGGGCCAGTACTCTGACAAATTTTATCCCTGAACACAGGGGAACCTCAATGTGCTCATTCCTGAAAACTCTTTTTCCCATGTAGCAAATGGAGGAGATGGAGAGCCAAATCTGAATGTGAGTGTTGTTGATGAGGATTCCTGGCTGCCCATGCCTTCCTCTAGACCCATAAGAGATTTGCTTGTAAACTTACCTATCATGTGTATGTGAGACCAGGAGGGCAATGTAGGGTCTGAACAGCAAGCAGAGCTGAGCGCCTGCCATTTAAGCTTATCAAAGGGGGATGGACTCCAGGCCAGGTGTCCACAATTTCCCTGGGTATTCACCTAGTTTCCAAAGGCCAGGTGAAAGTTATGGACAGAGTTCCCCTGAGATTCAGACCAAGAGTCCTGGCCTTCTCCGAGAGTGATCCCAGGTGGGGTTAGGGGGGAAAGAGAACTGACATCTATCCCTATGCCTCCCCTGGGTTCCCTCAAAGTGAGCCTCTCGCCCTCAGATCACTTTGGCCTGGGAATGACGGATCAAGAACAGGACACACATGTCTGCAAGACATCCTCTTGGGCCTTGAAGGCCCCTCCCAGTCTTGGTGAGAGTCAACTTCAGGCACTGCCTGGGGACCACCTGCACTGTAGGGACAGAGAAATCCATAAAAACAACTCAGAACCACACCAATGGTCAATTACCCTAGCAGCTCCAAACAGGAATTGGCACTTGGAACACCTTGGGGGATTTATGCTTTCCTGAGAGGCACTTTGTTGAGGATGCTGCCCCCAGAAAAGGTGTAGGGCACCCTCTGTGCAGCCCTCTGCTCACGCCTCTCCTCAAGCTACAAGCCACCACTTGGACAAGGCCAGCCTGAAACAGACATTGTAGAGCCACCAACCACCTGGTCAATGTTGCAACCCTGGGGCTCCCAGTAGATGTGTTCCCTCTCTTTCTGTAGATGCTCTTTCTTTGACCTAAAGCCACTGGTTTCCCTGTCACCGAAACACAATTGCACACCAGCAAACCCTCAGACACACACACACTTACCCCTACAATGAGCAATTGCTAATCGACTGCCTTCAAGTCCTGGGAAAATGAGTCCCTTCACCACCTGTTTCAATTGGGTTCTACTTGTCTCCCTTGTAGTACACCTGATGGACGTTCAGAACCCTGTGGCCAAAAGGATACAGGAAGGGAATTTGGGTCTGTGTGTGCTATTTTGTTGGATTCGCTGGTAGTTTGTTTGCTTGCTTAGTTGTTTGGTTGGCCAGTTTCCTACCTGGCTGACACTGGGAGTCCATTGAAACGCTTGACTCGTCGTCCTTTCCAATGGATCTTCTTTTCAAACACCCAAGGGACTTTTACCATGAAGGGGGATTGGTTACTTTGGAAGCAAACACACAGCACAACCACCACCTTCCCAACACAACAGAAAAACCCCAGCT
>NW_027404964.1:0-2158 GCF_003265705.2 Callorhinus ursinus | reverse complement strand
CCCACCACTGCCCAAGTCACTGTGGAATCGGTGCCGCCCAGTGTTGCCGAAGGGAAGAATGTTCTTCTGAGGGTCCACAATCTGCCTGGGGATTCTCTAGGCTATGGCTGGTTCCGAGGGGAAACTGCAGAGCCCAGCCTTCAAATCGTATCATATGTAGTAGACACACAAAATACTATGGCAGGGTCTGCACACAGCGGCAGAGAGACAATATACCCCAACGGATCCCTGCTGTTCCAGAACATCACCCTGAATGACACAGGATACTACACCGTACAAATCACAAAGAGAAATTTTCAAGTTGAACAAGTAACAGGACAGTGGTGCATATTCCGTGAGTAATTCCTCTCTCACCTCTGGTGTTGGGTGGGGTGAATTCTACTTCACACAACAGGATTCACAGGCCGGGGCTGGGCCTCCATCCCCCTCTCTGCATTATGTTTTGTTGGGGGGAGGGAGGGTTCAAGCATTTAGTGCAGGACACACACAGTGGAGACAACTTCATTAGATTAGAATTCCTTTCCCAGAATCCAGATTCAGGGATCTGGAGCTCTGCACGCCCCAGGCAGGACAAGTCCTGAGAGGCCTCTGGGATCCCCACCGGTGCTCAGCCCAGAAAGCCCCTGCCAGATCCCTGTGTTGGGGCTGCTGATTCTAATGACCCTGGGGGTCTGTGCCAGGATGGAGTTAGGGCTCCTGGGCAGAGCTGACTGGGGGCAACTCAGTTGCTTTTGTTAGGAGGGAAGGAGTGAACGGTGTGGGTGTCTCTCCCGCTGGAGGGCAGGGACCCTGATGGCCAGATCTGCTAGGATCCTGCACCTAGGACACCTCTCTGAAGAGATAATGCATCATTCATTCCCTCACCACCCCTGCTTCCTGCTCATTCCCTCACTCTCTGCTTGGTCACTGGACTCGGCTCTGCCATGGATGGGGTCACTGCCTCATGTCACTCATTATCAAACAGCTGGGCAGAGCTGCCGTCCAGGCCCCTGGGACCTGAGTACTGGACTGACCTCCGGGCTGTTCCTGCTGTCTCCGGGTGTCATTTCTGCTCAGACCCCCATCCCCAGGCTGGGCTGGCAGGTTAGTGCCGAGCCAGGAGAGGCCCGGGGCTGTCTCTGACTCTGTCCTGTGTCCTCCAGGACCAAATCCTGCTCTGTAATTGACACTGGAGACAGCCTGTGTTGTAAGCACACAGAGCAGGGGCTTTACTTTCTCCTAGCGCTCAGATCCTCATGCATTCGTCCTGAGCGACACACACCTGCCTAATCTTTGAAGGCTTCAGGTTGGCTGAGAGGTGAGAGATGACAACTCTGATTCAAGATGCTTGTGGAACGGGGCCCCTGGGGCGCTGAATCGGTTAAGTGTCTGCCTTCAACTCAGATCCCAGGGTCCTGGGATCGAGGGATCGAGCCCAAGCCCAAGATGTGGCTCCCTACGAAGCAGGGGGTCTCCTTCTCCCTCTCCCTCTGCTCCTCCCCCTGCTTCTGTGTGTGCGTGCTCTCTCTCTCTCTCTTTCTTCAATAAATAAATAAATAAAATCTTTTTTAATAAATAGATGCCTTTGGAGAAATTTCACGTACCAACCACCCAGGGCAATGTTCTCTCTGTTGTCTGCACAGCGGAGTTACCCAAACCCAGCATCGCAAGCAACAACTCCAACCCCGTGGAGAATGTGGATTCTGTTGTAATAATGTGTGGACCTCAGACTCAGACATAAGGTACCTGTGGTCAGTAAACAATGAGAGCCTCCTGGCCAGCGCCAACCTGGAGCTTTCCCTGGACAACAGGACTCTCGCTATACACGGTGTCACAAGAAATGACGCAGGAACCTATGAGTGTGAAACTCCGAACCCAGGGAGTACTGGTTGTAGTGACCCGTTCACCCTGAATGTTCTCTGTGAGTAACTTCCCTTCCTACCTGGCCCGGGCTGCCAGCCCAAATCCACATGCCGGGGGCCAGGCCCATCCATCCTTCTGGGGTCCGAGTCCATGACTCTCAGCTGGACCCCCAGGCTGGCCATTGCTTCTTGTCCCAGGCCAACCTGGGCAGACCCAGCCTAAGCCAAGACTGGGAGGGGATGGGCTGTTCCTCCCTGAGAGGGTCACCAGCCTGTGAGGGGAAACAGGTGAATGTCTTAGACCCAGGCTCAGTGAA
>NW_027404963.1:0-2159 GCF_003265705.2 Callorhinus ursinus | reverse complement strand
ATCATAATTCCGGACTTCCAGCTCTATTACAAAGCTGTCATCATCAAGACAGTATGGTACTGGCACAAAAACAGTCACATCGATCAATGGAACAGAATCGACAGCCCAGAAATGGACTCTCAACTCTATGGTCAACCCATCTTTGACAAAGCAGGAAAGAATGTCTAATGGCAAAAAGACAGTCTCTTCAACAAATGGTGTTGGGAAAATTGGACAGCCACGTGAGAAGAATGAAACTGGACCATTTCCTTACACCACACACAAAAATAGACTCCAAATGGTTAAAAGACCTAAACATGAGACAGGAGTCTATCAAAATCCTAAAGGAGAACACAGGCAGCTACCTCTTCAACCTCAGCCACAGCAACTTCTTCCTAGAAACATCGCCAAAGGCAAGGGAAGCAAAGGCAAAAATGAACTATTGGGATTTCATCAAGATAAAAAGCTTTTGCAGAGCAAAAGAAACAGTCCACAGAACTAAAAGACAACCGACAGAATGGGAGAAGATATTTGCAAATGACATATCAGATAAAGGGCTAGTATCCAAAATCTGTAAAGAACTTATCAAACTCAACACCCAATGAACATATAATCCAATCAAGAAATGGGCAGAAAACATGAACAGACATTTTTCCAAAGAAGACATCCAAATGGCCAACAGACACATGAAAAAGTGCTCAACATCGCTCAGCATCAGGAATATCCAAATCAAAACCTCAATGAGATACCACCTCACACCAGTCAGAATGGCTAAAATTAACAAGTCAGGAAACGACAGATGTTGGCGGGGATGTGGAGAAAGGGGAACCCTCCTACACTGTTGGTGGGAATGCAAGCTGGTGCAACCACTCTGGAAAACAGTATGGAGGTTCCTCAAACCGTTCAAAATAGAGCTACCATATGATCCAGCAAATGCACTACTGGGTATTTACCCCAAATATACAAATGTAGGGATCCAAAGGAGTACATGCACCCCAATGTTTATAGCAGCAATGTCCACAATAGCCGAACTGTGGAAAGAGGCAAGTTGTCCATCGACAGATGAATGGATAAAGAAGAAGTGGTATATATACACAATGGAATATTATGCAGCCATCAAAAGGAATGCGATCTTGCCATTTGCAACGACGTGGATAGAACTGGAGGGTGTTATGCTGAGTGAAATAAGTCAATCAGAGAAAGACATGTATCATATGACCTCACTGATATGAGGAATTCTTAATCTCAGGAAACAAACTGAGGGTTGCTGGAGTGGTGGGGGTGGGAGGGATTGGGTGGCTGCGTGATAGACATTGGGGAGGGTATGTGCTATGGTGAACGCTGTGAATTGTACAAGACTGATGAATCATGGATCTGTACTTCTGAAACAAATAATGCAATATATGTTAAGAAAAAAAAAAGAAGAAAATAGCAGGAGGGGAAGAATGAAGGGGAGTAAGTCAGAGGGGGAGACGAACCCTAAGAGATGATGGACTCTGAAAAACAAACTGAGGGTTCTAGAGGGGAGGGGGGTGGGGGGATGGGTTAGCCTGGTGTTGGGTATTAAAGAGGGCACATTCTGCGTGGAGCACTGGGTGTTACGCACAAACAATGGATCATGGAACACTAGGTCAAAAACAAATGATGTAATGTATGGTGATTAACATAACAATAAAAAATTATTTAAAAAAACTTCAAAAAAAAAGAATTTCCCCATGTCCATTGATATTTAATCCCCACTCCCCAGTGCCAGTGCGGGTAGCCTGTCATTTTATTTCTGTCCCTATGGTTTCCGTTTTTCTTGACCATCATATAAATGGAGTCATACAGCACGAGCCTTTTGTACCTGGCTTCTTTGACCTAGCATCATGTTTTGAGGTTTATTCTTTTTTTTTTTTTTTATTCTGTTATGAAAATCACCATACATTACATCATTAGTTATTGACGTAGTGTTCCATGATTCATTGTTTGTGTATAATACCTAGTGCTCCATTCAGTACGTACCCTCTTTAATACCCACCACCAGGCTAACACATCCCCCCACCCCCCTCCCCTCTAGAACCCTCAGTTTGTTTCTCAGAGTCCATAGTCTCTCATTGTTCATCTCCCCCTCCGATTTCCCCTCCTTCATTTTTCCCTTCCTGCTATCTTCTTTTTTTTTTTTTTAACATATAATGTTT
>NW_027404962.1:0-2159 GCF_003265705.2 Callorhinus ursinus | reverse complement strand
GTCTCAGGAATTCAGCTGGATAGGGATCAAACCATTCTGAACACCTATGAACTCAACAGGAGATCAAAGAAAAGAATAGCAACAACTCTCTGAACAGGAAAGCCACCACCTTCTGGAAGGTAGGACATGTGGAGAAGTGAATCCGAGGTGATATTCGGGAGGATAGACAGCGGGGGAGGGGCCTCCGTCGGCCGCTTCTGGCAAGTGATAGAGCCGCGGAGCACAAAATCGGACCTTTTAGAAGTCGGCTCCACGGAGGGACGTCGCTGCAGTGGCTAAGCGGGGGGTGGAAACCTCACGGGACAGTGTCGTCCCAGGATCCTCAGGGTCACAGAGAGACTGGGGATGCCTGAGTGCGGCAGAGCTCCGGGGTATTGGAGCGGGGAAGCTGGCTGCAAGGACGGAGCCAAGGCACGGGCTCTCAGCTCGGGGTTGCCATAGACTGTGATCGGTGACAGTCGGGTCACTGCTCCTCCAGCAGGGACCCAACAAGCAGCAGATCCGGGGAGACTCCCTTTCCTTCCCGGGGAGGAGCAGTGCGGGAGCGCACCACAGGGATCTGCTGGGTTTGGAGACTCCACACGGGGTCGGGTGCCAGAGATAGAAACGCTCGGTCACAGGCCGGGTGAGCACGGAGTGCGGCCGGAGAGCGGGGAGACGGGAGTGACTGACAGCTTTTCTCTGGAGATGCACTGAGGAGCGGGCCCCGAGTTCTCGGCTCCTCTGGGGCGGAGATTGGGAGGCCACCATTTTCACTGTCGTCCTCCAAAGCTGTACCGAGAGCTTGCAGGGAACAAAAGCTCCCGAGAGCAAACCCCAGCAGATTGCTTAGCCGGGACTCACAAGGGCAGGGCAATTCCGCCTCCCGCAAAGACATTTGGGAACCACGGCAACAGGCCCCTCCCCAAGAAGATCAACAAGAACAGCCAGCAAGCCAAGACCAAGTTTACCGATCAATGAGAAAGGCAGAACTCCAGCGTTAGGGGAATACTGCACATAAAATTTATAGCTTTTTTACCATGATTCATTAGTCTTTCAAAGTTAATTTTTTTAACTATTTTTTTTGAATTTTTCTTTTTCCCTTTTTCAAACAAAACCTTATCAATCCCTTTTTTTAAAAAAACATTTTTATTTTTCATTTTTAGAGTCATATTCTATCCCTTCATAGTAGTTACTCTTATTATTGGCATATATATATATATATATATAAGTTGTTATCTTTAAAATTTTGAGATACAGTTTCTTCTAACATATCAAAATATACCCTAAATCTCTAGTCTATGGCTTTGTTCTAGTCTCCAGCCTGATCACATTCTCTCCCCTTTTTTTTCTTTCTTTCCTTTTTTTTAATCCTCTACTTTCTTTTTTCAAACATCTTATCAATTCCTTTTTTAAAATTTTTTATAATTTTCATCTTTACAGTCATATTCATCCCTTCATCATATCAATTCTTATTTTGTACATATATGTCTTTCTTTCTTTAAAGTTTTAGGAGGCACTTTCTTCTAACAGACCAAAATACACCCAAAATCGAGTGTGTGGAACTGATCTATGCACCAGTCTGATCATATTTGATCATATTCTGGTTTTTTTTGTTTTGTTCTGTTTTTGTTTGTTTTTATCTTTTTCTTTTTTCTCTCTCTCTTTTTTCTTTCTTTCCCTTTCTTTTCCCCTGGTTTCAGGCCTTTTCTGATTTGATTAGAGTATATTTTCTGGGGATGTTGTTAACCTGTTAACATTTTGTTCTTTCATTCATCTATTCTCCTCTGGACAAAATGACAAGACAAAAAAAATCACCTCATCAAAAAGAACAAGAGGTAGTACCGTCTGCCAGGGACCTACTCAATACGGACATTAGCGTGATGTCGGACCTAGAGTTCACAATCATGACTTTAAAGATACTAGCTGGGCTTGAAAAAAGCATGGAAGTTATTAGAGAAACACTTTCTGGGGTTTTCTGGAGAAATAAAAGAACTAAAATCTCACCAAGTCGAAAGCAAAAAGGCTATTAATGAGGTGCCATCAAAAATGCGGGCACTAACTGCTAGGATAAATGAGGCAGAAGAGAGAATCAGCGATATAGAAGACCAAATGATGGAAAATAAAGAAGCTGAGAAAAAGAGAGATAAACAACTACTGGATCACGAGGGCAGAATTCG
>NW_027404961.1:0-2159 GCF_003265705.2 Callorhinus ursinus | reverse complement strand
GCAGGCTGTGCCGAGGCTCGGCCGCCCTAGGAGACGTGGAAGGAGGAGCACCCCCGCCAGAGCCCATCTGGACTGCCCCACGCTGAGCAGGGGAGGGTCATGGGAGCTCAGAGGAGTCTGAGGGGAGCTGGAGCCTGGGCGACCTCAGGAACCGGGTGCTCTTGGCCCAAGTCCTAGCATCGGAAGCTGTGGGGTACTCCAGGATGGAAACAGGGACACCTTTGCCAATAGGGCCTTCCCATGTTCCTTGCTGTGGGCAACTGTTCGGTCCAGTAGTGTTCCTGCTCAGGATGGATACAGATTATAGGGGTGCAGCAGCTAGGACTAGCCCCAGGCCTTCTCCCCACTTTTTTGGAGTCATTTTTAGGCTGCAGCTCTTTCGCCAGAGCTTCCCGTGTGGGCCCTTGCCCCCCAGGTCCTGAGCTCTTCTCACCTGGGCCAGGCAAATCAGGCAGGAGCCCCCCAGCCTTGCGGACTCTCAGTCATTGTGTGTCTGCTCTGAGAAGCCGATGTTTTTGCCCAGGCATAGCTAACGCCTGCTCGGCACTCCAGTGTTCTTTGCGAGGAGTTGAGTTCCTGCCTGGCTCTTGCCAGACCTCTCCTGTGGCAGATATTGCTGCAGTTGTCTTATAGCCCTTCTCGGGCAAATAAGTGTTTGCAGGTCTACATCTGGCATCATTGGGAGCCCCCTGCCATAACCAAGGGAGGACATCTGTGAGGCCAGCTTCAGACAGTGGTTGCAGGGCTTGAGAAAAGGAATGGATTCCAGAGATGTTTATGAGATGGAAGAACCCAGACTTGTGTATGATACGGGCTTGGGCGTTAAAGGAGAGAAAAGAAGTAAAGAATATTCAGGAAGGTTTTTTCCCACACTGTCTGGTTTTGTGTGCTTGTGTTTACTTTTCTCTTTCTTTCTTTTTTTAACCTACGCATTATGTTTTGTTCAGTTTCTTTTTGTCCTTTTTATTTTAAAATTTTCAATGAACTATTTATTTTAAACTATTTTATTTTAAGATTTGTAAAAAAATTTGTAAAGATAGTACAGAATTTCTTTAGGCCCCTCACCCGGTTTCCCACTATTAACATCATCCATTAATATGGTACACTTATTACAATTAATGAGCTAATATTGATGCATTATTTATTATTAACTAACGTCATACTTTACTCAGATGTCTGCCGTGTTTACCTAGAGTCCGTTTTCTGTTCCAGGATCCCAGCCAACATACCGCGTTACATTATCTGTAATACTTCCTTGGCTATGGTGGTTTCTTTGTTTTTGATGAGCTTGACTGTTTGGGGGAGGAGTGATTAGGTATTTCGTCCATTGTCCCTCAGTCGGGAAATTTTATGATGTTTTCCTCTATGATTGGTCTGGAGTTATGTGTTTTAGGAAAGACGACCACGGCGGTAAAGTCAGGACATCATATCAACAGCACATACTATGAGCGCGATTTACCACTGATGGTGTTTACCTTGATCACCTGGCTGAGTTAATACCCATGAGGTGTCTCCACTGTAAAGTTACTGTTTTTGGCCCCCTGTCCGTACTGTGCTCCTCGGAAGGAAGTCACCAGGTGTGGCCCATACTTCAGGGCCACTTGAAGTGGAGGTATCCGCATAACCTGAAATTTTTCTCCATTGGAGATTTGTCTATTCTCCCGTGTTTATGTGTTTAATCAGTCACTTATTTTTTCTCCGTATAGACACATGGGTGTCTACATTACACTTTGGGTTAAAATCCAACACAACTTGATATATTTCTGTTGCTTAAGTTGTTCCAGGTTTGGCCACCAGGAGCTCTTCCTGTTCGCCCCCTCTGTATATTACCTTTGTCATAGCCCTGGAAATGTTTGTGTTTGTTTGTGTTTTAAGCACTTGTTTATTTTCAGGCATTATAAGATGCTTCAGGCTTATCTTGCATATTTCCTGCCCCAGTTCTAGAATCAGTGATTTCTCAGTGGAGCACTTGTTCCTTTTCCTGTAAAATAGTATGAGAAACCTAGATCTGTGCACTAAGTATGCTCATTGCGACTGAGGTGTCATTGCTTCTAGGGTTCCTTGGTTGACAGAGGAAGGAATTACATGTGTGCTCACTAGCCTGTGTGTATTCACATATCTACAAATATTTTTGGATGTAATCATCAATGTCTGTGTTA
>NW_027404960.1:0-2159 GCF_003265705.2 Callorhinus ursinus | reverse complement strand
ATGATGAGTGCCCTGCATTCCTTGTTAGAAAGCTTGATGGTATTGTGGCTGTCCTTCTGTAGACAGGTGGAAATTTCCCACTTTTTCTATGAAATTAATCAGGTGGTCCGATTTGCCTGTTCCGACACCTTTCTTAATGATATAGTGATGTATTTTGCAACTGTCCTGCTGGGTGGTAGTCCCCTTGCTGGTATTATTTACTCTTATTCTAAGATACTTTCATCCATAGTTGGGATCTCATCAGCTCAGGGCAAGTATAAACCATTTTCCACCTGTGCATCTCACCTCTCACCTCTCGGTTGTCTCCTTATTTTACTGTACAATCCTAGGAGTGTACCTAAGCTCTGCTGCTCCCCAGAGCTCCCACTCAGGTGCAGTAGCCTCGATGATGTACACGGTGGTGACGCCCATGCTGAACCCCTTCATCTACAGCCTGAGGAACAGAGACATAAAGAGGGCTCTGAAAAGAATTGTTGGGATTCCAGTGACGTAAGGGCTCATCGTTCTGGGGCTGAAGAAGGGTCTATGACTGCAGGGCTCATAACCTGAGAGCCAGGATCTGCCATTCTTAGATCACACTGTGGAAGTAGAACTTGCTCCTTCTATATATTTTCTGGAATTTCCATTTGTTTGAATTCAACTTCCCCATACATTTAAGTAATTTGTTATATTAAGCTTCTGCTCTGTCTGATATACAGACAGCCTCCCCCTTGTCCATTTTCATACATTCGTAATGTTTTCCCCAATCTTGGATCACAAATGCCTGGAAATTTCTGTATCTTACATGGGACATGTTGGATTTCTTAAAAATAATTTCATTTCAAATGATTTATATCATGCCACATAAATTCTCTCTAGATTCCCCAAAAGACTAAGCATGAGCTATTCTTCATATGGAAGAAACTATATTTGGCTCTAAGCCTTTCACACAAATGTATTGTAAATGAAAATACAAACCTTGGGTCTGTCAGTCTTTTTAAAATCACTACCCTCACTCCTCTTCCTGATAATATGGACACTAATACTGTTTCCTTTAAGTCTCAGGCTACTGACAGGGATGTTCATGCTAGGAAAGCTTGGGCACTCACCTGCACCCCTGTGCTTGTGGACATTCCCACAGATGTTTCCCTGACCAGAGGCTCTGCTGTGGCTGCACCTGCCCTTGGGTTCTTACTGTGATTGCAAGACACACCTAAGTAATGCCCATCAGGGAACTCTAACAAAACCAGATTTATTCCTCACAGATCCTGGAGGGCCCATGGGATCCCAAAGACCATTTGGGGAGGTCTCAGAAGGAGAGAAGGCATTGAGAGGGAGAGAGAGCAAGTGGTGCTATGGGATCAGCCTTTACTGGGGTCCATGGCCAGAGTATTTAGTGATTTGTGGATTCATACTTTATAGGACAATTTTATATGTGTAGAAATTGGGTGTTGAAGGGAAAGCAGAGTCCCTCATGTGTCAGTATGGAGGATACCCAAAGCTTTCTGAGGAGGTTAATGGCTGGGGCAGCCTGAGTGCTTAATCTGGTAATTGTGTCCAGCACCTGACAATGTATTTACTCAACCTGATGGTCTTTGAGATGGATGCCTCAGGGTCAATAGCTTCATGTCAGGTACTTACATTAAAATCAAAAAGCTTAATGTCAGGCAGTTACTCCATAAACATGCTCCTGTGTTTCCTAACTGGTCTCCTGATTTTACTCTGTTATTCAGCTAGGTGTCCAGAGTGCCCACCATAGTCCCTGGCAAACACTGATTAGAAATATATCTCTCCCAGTGGAGTCTACATGGAAAGACAAATTTGAATAAACAGATAGACCTGATATTTTCTTAGTGTCAGGATGACCATAAATATGATGAAGCAAAATTTAAAAACATTCATTTTGTTACTACACAAAATATTCCTTTTTTTCTGATTTTTTTTCTTTTTTCTTTTTACATCAGATTTCATGCTTTGCATGTATTTGTGGAAGCGTGGAGTACTGTTGTCCACAATTGAGGGGATTTATTCATTGACCTGAAAGATTGCTTATTGTCTTGAATGTTTTCTCCCTGAATTATCTTCCTGTTTCTACTCAGTGTTCATCATAATAAGTGTACTTTGGGGGGGGGGTATTTGTTTTTTATTTGTAAGAAAATTGTTCAGATTTGACCCCACAG
>NW_027404959.1:0-2159 GCF_003265705.2 Callorhinus ursinus | reverse complement strand
CCTCATTTTACAAGGTTTCAGGATAATCTCACCTACTATTCATGCAAAAAAGAGCCCTTCAGGTACGTGGGAATAGTCTGAGCAATAATATCTATTGGTTTCTTTGGCTTTATCATATGGCCCACCATAAGTTTACTGTAGGGATAGATGGTGAAACATGAGCATACTTTACATCAGTTACTGTAATTATTACTATACCAACAGGAGTCAATGTATTCAGCTGACTTGCCACCCTTCATGGATGAAATACCAAGATATCTCTTGATATCTTATGAGCCCTAGGCTTTCTTTTCGGATTTACTATAGGAGCCCTAACAGGCATTGCATGAGCTAACTCATCCCTAGACATTGTCCTCCACGACACATATTATTGTAGTAGCACATTTTCAATATGTTCTTCCAATAGGACTGGTATTTGCTATCATGGGCAGGTTCGTTCACGGATTCCCTTTATTCTCAGACTATACTCTTAATAGCACCTGAGCAAAAATTCACTTCATGATCATGTTTGTTGACATCAACAGAACATTCTTTCCTCAACAATTTCTTGGCCATTCCGGAAAGCCTTAATGCTATTCTGATTACCCAGATGCATACACAGCATTAAATATGGTCTCCCCTGTGGGATCATTTAGTTCATTAACAGTGGTAATATTAATGATCTTTATCGTTTGAGATGCCTTCACATCCAAACGAGAAATTGCAAGAGTAGAACTTACTAGAACAAATTTTGAAAGACTATATGGAAGTCCTCCTTTGAAGAGGCCAATCTTAGTGCCGGCAATATGTCCTGAAGTATAAAATGCTGTGAACTGTCACATACTCACAGTGTTATCTCCATGCAACAGATTTAAGATGGAAAACTATCAACTGCATGGAGTCAACCGACTTTAACAAGACTGAGTTCACTGAAATGAAAGCAGCAAAGGAGGATGCTTAGAAAGGCTGGTTTGCTGTGTTGCCCTCAGACTCTTTTGTTCATGGTGTTGATTTAAAGGGTTTCAACAGGACACCTGATTTACTCAACAACACATGCAAAAAGACTCTTAGAAACTGAGTCAAAAGCTCTAGACAGAGAAAGACACATGCACTTGCTTCTGTTCTCTCAGGCAATCCTTCAGCAAATGCCTTCTGGAGCGGCTGTGATGGAGTGGCTCAGGTGGAAGGTGTAGAAGAGGGAAAGGTGGTCAGGACACTGTACCCACCCCCAAAAGAACTTACCAATGAACAGAATCAAGATGCCAATGACACAGAGCAGCCCCCATCCCCGGTGTGGGATGGAATAACACAAAGCTGAGTCTCAAGGGAAGACAGGGACAGTTTTACTTTTCCACGTGAATGAGGGACTCTAAGGTCCTGATCTCCTCCTGAGAAAATAAAGGAAACACTGGACAAAAGAGCCAACTCGTATGAGTGAATGCACCCAATTTCTAAGGAGCACATGAAGAAACATGAGAACTACATGGAGAAGAAGGAAGCTTAGGAGAAAGGCAGCCTGGCAGTGGGAGCCAATCTCCCCAGGACACATCAATACATTCTGGAAGCCGCAAGTGAACTATAAAGAGGCTGAACAACTTTATGGGCATGGGCTTAGAAGGAAACAAGTGAGGTTCAGGGTCACCCAAGAAAGGTGAGCTCTAGTGAAACCGTGGGCTTTGGCTGGGACCCAAGAGAGTTACACCTAAAAAGTCAGGTGGAGGGGAAATACCCTGGCCTTCTTAGGGACTGGGCTATATGTCAGTTGTACACTGAATAAAGGGATCCGGGACTGCTGAAGCCCCAACCCACTTTCCACAAAGAAACTCCCAGTGTTTCTGCAGCAAGACAATTGCATTTTTCTATCCACATTATTGACCCAAGACCCATACTGAACCAAAAGTGACAGAATTCAGGGCTGATGAGAACATATGATGACACTGAAACCTAAAGGACAATGCAGACACACCCAGAGGGGATCCAGGTATCAAAGTTTGTAATGATGGTACCTTCCCTCTTCTACTCCAAGGAGTCACACAACAAGCATGACAAGCAATTAGAACAGAAAGGGAAATGCAGGTTAAACACATCCAGGCAGGAAGGGCAGGCACAATTCTACAGAATGCATTTGGCAAAAATACTCGAGATCTAATTCTGAAAGAAATACAAGTATCTAGACAGGC
>NW_027404958.1:0-2160 GCF_003265705.2 Callorhinus ursinus | reverse complement strand
GGGTCCGGTTGGGAGTCAGGGTGAGGACCCTGGGGGAGGACTGGCCATACCCCCTCCACCCCATCTCAGCAAAGAAGCCAGGGCACCGGAGTCTGGCCGTGCCCGAACCAGGGAGGATCCGTCAGCGGGGGCCCAAACTGGCACGCATGCTCACTTGTCTCATGGGCCAGAAGGCGGGAGTCCTCGGGGAGCTGAGGTCTTGGTCAGAGGGGCACATGGCTTCTGTCTCACGTTGGGGACCTGGAAGAAGGGCAGGCCCTGGCAGGAAGAAAGAAGATTAGCGTCCTGGGGGCCTGAGGGCATCCCTACCCCAGGACAGAGTGGCCCATCCCTACTAACAGCCCTTTGGGATCTTGCCAGGGGCTGAGGGGGTGGATGGAGACGTGGCCGTGGATGAGGACGTGCTGGCTCCTCACCCTCTTCTCGGAGCTCTCAGGGAGTTGAGGACCATGCTGGGAGAGGTCGGGGTCAGGTCATCTGGGGAAGCGCACCTGGGAGACACACAGGAGTCCCTGCTCCTGCCAAGAATCAGTGTGGGGACACCCAAGGGAGGAGTGAGTGACTCCCCACCAACCCCTCGGGACCAGGAAGGGATGGCCCAGAAGTCTGTGCAGCCCCTCCCTGGAGGCCTTGGGAACGCTGGGTGGGGCCTGTCAGGCTGAGTCCCTCCTCCTCTCCAGATCCTTCCTCTCAGGATGGAGAGGGCCCGACCCTGAGGGTCTGGACTTGGGTAGCAGAGGAGGCAGGTGCCCTTGTTCTGGGTCTGGCCCTGATGGTGGGGGGCAGATGAGAAATGAGGGGATGCCTCCCACAGCAGGATCCTTAGGGCCCAGGCATACCCTGCCGCTGCTGCCAGCCATTGGGAGACGGATGATCGGTGGGCCAAGTTATTTCTCCTGATTTTCCTTCTGGTGTCTCCCAGAGATGAGGCCTTGGCACCAGGAGGGTGGCCTCTGGTCAACACAGGGAGTTTTCCCAAACCTTCCGTGGGGTCAAAGTATAGACGGAGAGGTGCGCCCATCCCAGCACAGACGGCACCCGAGCTTGCGTCCCTGGATCCTGAGATGAGCCCTTAGACCTCTGGCAGGCGTGGGCAGAGGTGGGCCCCCCTGGCTTACCTTCTGTGGGGTCTCAGGGCTGCGCAGTCTTGCTGTGACCCTGTGGCCTCAGGCTGCAGGGGTGCGGCCCAGGCCCTGCCAGGGGAAATAGCAGTCCCCTGAGGGGCCAAGGAGGGGACCACCCAGCTTGGACGAATGGGGACCTCACAGAGTCTGCCCCAGCCCTCCGGCCCCACTGGGGGCCGGGGGCTGTGCCCTGTGTCTGCACCCCGAAGTGATTCCTCCTTTTCTCCTCCAGGGGCTACCAGAATTCAGAGTTGAGGCCTAGGTCTGAGGCAGGAGCCTCTAAGGTCCCAGAGCAGGGGAGGTGCAGGTGAGTGCCAGTGGTCAAGGTGATGTACTTGCTCTGAGCATGGAGCCAGGGGCTCGCCCGTCCCACCCCAGAGGGGACCCCTACGCACACAAGTCCGACGCAGCACACTGTCAGCTCCAGGACTTCAGGCATCTGCTGCCTGGGCTGCACCCTGAGGAGCCATCCCACCTCTTTCTTCAGGTTCAGCCCGACACAAACCCCATGCCCCTGGGTCAGAGGAGTGAGCTCTGGAAGCTGGAGGAAGACCCAGGCCCGGCCCAGGGCCTGGTGGAGGCACAGCTGTTGGGGGCTGGGGAGGAGAAAGTCCCCCGCACCCCCTCCTCCTTCTCCACCTTGGCCTCTTCCCAGTCCACCGCCCCATCTTGCACCTGCTCTGCCCTGTTTCTGATCCCCTTGGAGGAGGGGTCTGTTGCTGGGTTCCAGAGTCGTCCCCAGAGCTCTCTGAGTGCCTGCCCCTCCCCCACTGCCCAGGCAGCCACTGCCTGCAGTCAGCCTGACCAGGGCTCCAGCAGCTCCGATGAGGAGGGGTCCAGCCCCTGCGAGCGGCCCAAAGAAGCCCAGCCGGGGCACCAAAACCTACACCGGGGGAAGCTGTCCGAGCTGGTGGATTTCCTGCTCCTCAAGTATCACATTAAGGAGCCGACCAGCCAGGCAGAAATGCTGGAGATCGTCAGCCAGGATGCGCTGGATGCCTTCCCTGTGATCTTGGGCCAGGCCTCCTAGTGCTTG
>NW_027404957.1:0-2160 GCF_003265705.2 Callorhinus ursinus | reverse complement strand
ACATCAGGCTGGGAGTGAGTGATGCAGCATTTCATAGGATGTCAGTGTTCAGAGAAAGCAGCAGGTCCATTAGGCACAGTGTTATGTTCATGTCAGGACTGGAGGGCTAATATCTCATGAACCTCAAACTTCCGGGGATTTCCTCTTTTCTCTCGTTGACCCAGGTTTATGGTTAGAGTTAGGGCACGGCTTAGGGCATGCGTTAAGTTTAGGGTACGTTTTAGGTTTAGGGTACGGGTTAGGGTATGTTTTAGGGTTAGGTTCGGGACCTCTACACATGTACCGTGCCTGCTATCACAGGAGTCTGATTCAAACGTTGGCAATGCAAGGATGAGCCAAGGCCTGGGCTTGGCAAGGAACAGAGCTCAGAGGGTCTTGAATCTGCGCTGTCGTCCAGGCAAAGCCACCCCCGTTCTTCCTGTGTCCCAGCCCCCTTGGGATGGTCGTAATGAACGGATTCTGGGCTTGTCCTCTCACAACACACACGTCCTGGGGCTCCCAGTAGGTTTAGGCTCAGATCCTTGGGCCTCGTGAGTATCCGTGTGATGGGTAGTCCCCACAGTGGCTCCTGGCACTCCTGAGTCCTGGTCACACATCCCTGTGGAATCCCCTCCCCTCCGGGGTGAATGGCCTATGTGACGGCGCTCTCAGGAAGAGAGTGGCACAAAAGGCCGGGATGTCATTTCCAAGCTGATGGAGTCTGTGACTTCTAGTGGTTCCCTCTGTCCTGTGTTCATTCTCTGTCTCCTTCTCTGTCTCTGTGCCTGTGTCTCTCACAGGAGCAGGATCTGTGGGTTCCATGGGCGATGTGCGAATCCTCAGAAGCCTCCCTTGTCGCTGTATCCCTCTCGGGTCCTGGCGCTCCATTCCTTCCAAAGTCCTCCTAACCCTGACCAGAGCAGTGATTCTGGATCCTCTTCCACATGGGGACCCTGTGGCTGCAACAAGGAGGGCCCTGACCTTGGTCTCCAGACTGATGTCCCAGTGATCTGCCAAATTCTGCGTAGCCAGATCCTCAGCCTCCCAAGCCCCGAGTCTGTGCTCTGCTGAGAAAGACCTCTAGGGGTTAGAAAACGTTTTCCCCAGACTGGGAACACAGTAGGTCGGGGATGGAGATCCAAGGTCTCTGGGCCTGAGTGGGCCTTTTTTAGGCATAGCAACACCCACCTCAGGCAGGGACTTCAGAAAGAACACACTCCTGACCCGGTCCCACCCCAGGACAGTGGCTTCCTTCTCTGACTCAAGAGGAAGATGGATATCCTCTGCTTCTTTGGGCGTTCGTCCTCTGACGCACGAGAAAGCAATGATAAGCTTCTAGTCTTCCTCTGGAAGTGCACCAGCCCTGAGTGGGCCGGTCACTGTCCACAGACGAAGACGGACAATGTGCTAAGTAAGTGCAGGAGGTGATCCTGATCCAATGGCCTGCGGATCTGGGGGGTTGCTGCTTCTGTGCCCTCCATTGGGCCCCCTTTGCATGGATAGAAATCCTCCTGGAGTCTCCTCTTTTCCCTTGGAGCTCCGTTCCTGCTGGTTTCAGGACCAAGGGACTCCAACTGAGCATTGTGCCCCATGTCCTCAGGGATCGTGGTCATGGTCCCTCAGGATCATCTGGGTGGGTCCCACAGATTCCTGTTCCCTCGGGCACAAGTGTGGTGGCAGGAAGCCGCAGAGCCATCCTCCAACTTCAGCATTGTGCACCATGTCCTCAGGGGGATGGTGGTAATGGTCCGTTATCATGGTCTGGGTGGGTCCTTCAGATTCCTGCTCCCTTCGGCACAGGTGCGGTAGCAAGAAGCCCCGGAGCCATCCCCCAAGTTCATAATTGGGCCCCGTGTTCCCCAGGGATGGTGATAATGGTCCGTTGGGATTGTCTGGGAGGGCCCTCCAGGTTCCCGCTTCTCCTGGCACAGGTGCGGTGGCAAGAAGCCCCAGGAGTCATCCCCCAAATACAGCAGTGTGCCCCCGGGGATGCTGGTCATGAGCTGTCAGGTTGGTATAGGAGGATCCTCCAGGTGCGGGCCTGGAGGCTCGAGTCAACCAGATCCCACTCAAGTTGCAAGAGGAACAGAGGAGTTGAGGTGTTCATTTGGAAGAGGCATTTCGCTTTTCCAAAAATGTCAAAGACATTGGTCCACTTAGGAATGAAGATAATTACTACTT
>NW_027404956.1:0-2161 GCF_003265705.2 Callorhinus ursinus | reverse complement strand
TTCTTTGTGGCGTTGGAGTCCTCAGATGTTGCTCACTTACTGCCATCCGTGGGGCTCTGGATCCAGCCTTCTGGATCCAGAAACTTAGTAACCAACCTAGGGATAGACCTAGGGCCTAGGGTCATTGGAGCCCTGGTCTGGCCACGCTGGTGCCAGCCTTGGGGTCCGGGGGATCCGAGTCGGGGGTGTGGATCCGGGGGAGTGTCAGTCTCAGGGTTGGTGGGCAGGAGGCCGTTGAAAGTGGCATTTCATCGGGATGGGAATGCAGAGTGCTCCTACACGGAAAGCTTTGCCCCGAGTTCCCAGCGGTGCGGTTTCTTCCTGGGATCCAGGCTGCATCCTCTGGCATTCTTCAGGTGCCCCTGATCCCTGTGGCTTTAGAGCCAGGCCTCTGGGGCCAGAGCCCTCAGAGGCCCACGAGGGATAGGGTGAGGGCCTAGGTGCAGGGCAGGCCCGAGGTGCCAACACTGTGGCTTGCTTCCCCGGGGGTTTGTCTTGAGGGCGTGTGTCAGGTTGGGCGTCAGGCTCAGGGCTGGCCGCCAGAGGGCGCAACATTTGTGCTTTCCTTGGGATGGGCATTCAGAGTTCTCTTGCTCTGAATGCCTTCCTGAGTTTCCAATAGCCCATTTTCCTTCCGGGTGGCAGCCTGAGTCCCTTGGTATTGCTCGGGTGTCCCGAGTCTTTGGGGTTTTGGAGCCAGAGTCTGGGGACTGACCCCTCAGCAGCCAATGTCGGGTGAACGTTAGGACATAGGGGCACGGGAGGCCTGATGTGCCGGCGCGGTGTCGAGGTTCCCCGGGGTGAGGGTCGCGGGCGTGGATCAGCGTGAGGGTCTTTAGTCAGCAGTGCAACTCCGGTAAGCATTCTGAGCGGGAGAACTGTGCCGTACCACCTAATAAGTGTGCCGGACCGTCCCAACGAGCCCCAAGTTCAACGTGCCCGGGCCGCAAACCCTGAGCCTGACACTCAACCTTACTCCCGCCCTCAAGACACACCGCCTATCCCAAGCTCCCCACAGGTCCCGCACACCAGTAGTGCCATACAGTTGGGCCCTAACCCTAACCCTAACCCTCACGTGGCTTCGGAGAGATCTCTCCATATGTCCCTGGCTCCATGTCCCAGGCATATGTGCCACCTGAGCAATACCAGAGGACACAGACTCACACCACAAAGCAAAATGCGCCGTTTGGCACTTTTGAAAACGCTGAGACCAGGAGAGCTGTGCCTGCCGTGCCCCTAGGGCCTAACCCCAACCCTAGGTGGGCTCCTGAGTGCCTTTTTCCCGCAGGTCTCGCTCCAGAGCCCCACCGACAGAGGACACCTGAGCAATACCAGAGGATTCAGCTTGCCACCCAGAAAGAAACCCTGCCGGTGAGAATCCCGGAGAGGATTCACAGCACGAGAGCGCTGCGCGCCCGCCCCAGGAAACCCACCTTTCAGCGGTCCCCCGGCCGAAAAGAGGAGCAAGACACTCACGCTGACTAAAGACACTCACGCTAACCCATGCCCGCGAACCTCGCCCCAGGAACCTCGATGCGGCCCCGGCACATCAGGGCTTGCGTGCCCCTATGTGCTAACGTTCAACCGACGTTAGCTGCTGAAGGGTCAGTCCCCAGACTCTGGCTCCAAAGCCCCAAAGATTCAGGACACCCGAGCAATACCGACGGATTCAAGCTGCCACCCGGAAGGAAAATGCGCCATTGGGAACTCAGGAAGGCATTCAGAGCAGGAGAACTCTGAATGCCCATCCCAAGGAACGCACAAATTTTGCGCCTTCTGGTGAGCAGCCCTGAGCCTGACCCCCAACCTCACCTACGCCCTCAAGACAAACCCCGGGGGAAGCAGGCCACAGTGCTGGCACGTCAAGCCTGCCCTGCCCCTAGGCCCTCACCCTATCCCTCGCGGGCCTCTGAGGGCTCTGGCCCCAGAGGCCTGGCTATAAAGCCAAAGGGATCGGGGACACCTGAGCAATACCAGAGGATGCAGCCTGGATCCCAGGAGGACCCGCACCGCTGGGAACTCAGGCCAAATCTTTCCATGTAGGAGAAATCTGCGTGCCCATCCCAGTGAAATGCCACTTTCCACAGCCCCCTGCCCGCCAACCCTGAGCCTGACACTCACCCTGGCCCACGCCCCCGACTCAGATCCCCCGCACCCCAAA
>NW_027404955.1:0-2161 GCF_003265705.2 Callorhinus ursinus | reverse complement strand
ATATATATATATATATGTTGTTCTCTCTTTAAAATTTTGAGATACAGTTTCTTCTAACAGATCAAAATATACCCTAAATCACTAGTGTATGGCGTTGATCTAGTCTCCTGCCTGATCACATACTCTCCCCTTTTTTTTTAAATCTTCTTCTTTCTTTTTTCAAACTACTTCTTATCGTATCAATTCCTTTTATAAAATCTTTTATAATTTTCATCTAGACAGTCATCTTCCATCCCTTCATTGTATCAACCCTTATTTTGTACATATATAAGTCTTTCTTCCTTTAAAATTTTAGGAGGCACTTTTTTCTAACAGACCAAAATACGCCCAAAATCTAGTGTGTGGCACTAATCTATGCACTAGCCTGATCATATTTGATCACATTCGTTTTTTTTGTATTGTTCTGTTTCTGTTTTTATCTTTTTCTTTTTGTTTTTTTTCTTTCTTTTCTCTTTCTTTTTTCTTTCTTTCCCTTTCTTTTCCCCTGGTTTCAGGTCTTTTCTGATTTGTATAGAGTATATTTGCTGGGGACGTTGTTAACCTGTTAGCATTTTGTTCTCTCATTCATCTATTCTCCTCTGGACAAAATGACAAGACAAAAAAAATCACCTCAGCAAAAAGAACAAGAGATAGTACCATCAGCCAGGGACCTACTCAATACGGACATTAGTACAATGTAAGACCTAGAGTTCAGAATCATGACTTTAAAGATACTAGCTGGGCTTGAAAAAAGCATGGAAGATATTAGAGAAACCCTTTCTGGAGAAATAAAAGAACTAAAATCTAACCAAGTCGAAATCAAAAAGGCTATTAATGAGGTGCAATAAAAAATGGGGGCACTAACTGCTAGAATAAATGAGGCAGAAGAGAGAATCAGCAACATAGAAGACCAAATGATGGAAAATAAAGAGGCTGAGAAAAACAACTACAGGATCACGAGGGCAGAATTCGAGAGATAAGCGATACGATAAGATGAAACAACATTAGAATAATTGGGATCCCAGAAGAAGAAGAAAGAGAGAGGGGGGTAGAAGGTATCTTGGAGAAAATAATAGCAGAGAACTTCCCTAATGTGAGGAAGGAAACAGGCATCAAAATCCAGGAGGCACAGAGAACCCCTCTCAAAATCAATAAAAATAGGTCAACACTCCGACATCTAATAGTAAAACTTACGAGTCTCAGAGACAAAGAGAAAATCTTGAAAGCAGCTCAGGAGAAGAGATATGTAACCTACAATGATAGAAATATTAGATTGGCAACAGACCTATCCACAGAGACCTGGCAGGCCAGAAAGGACTGGCATGATATCTTCAGAGCACTAAACGAGAAAAATATGCAGCCAAGAATACTATATCCAGCTAGGCTGTCATTGAAAATTGAAGGAGAGATAAAAAGCTTCCAGGACAAACAAAAACTAAAGGAATTTGCAAACACAAAACCAGCCCTCTAAGAAATATTGAAAGGGGTCCTCTAAGCAGAGAGCCTAAAAGCAGCATAGATCAGAAAGGAACAGAGACAATATACAGTAACAGTCACCTTACAGGCAATACAATGGCACTAAATTCATACCTTTCAATAGTTACCCTGAATGTAAATGGGCTCAATGCCCCAATCAAAAGACATAGGCTATCAGATTGGATTAAAAAACAAGACCCATCCATATGCTGTCTGCAAGAGACTCATTTTAGACCCAAACACACCCCCAGATTGAAAGTGAGGGGGTGGAAAACCATGTACCATGCTAATGGACACCAAAAGAAAGCTGGGGTGGCAATTCTTATATCAGACAAATTAGATTTTAAACCAAAGACTGTAATAAGAGATGAAGAAGGACACTATATCCTACCTAAAGGGTCTATCCAACAAGAAGATCTAACAGTTGTAAATATCTATGCCCCGAACATGGGAGCAGCCAATTATATAAGGCAATTAATATCAAAAGCGAAGAAACACATTGACCGCAATACAATAATAGTGGGGGACTTTAACACCCCCCTGACTGAAATGGACAGATCATCTAAGCAAAAGATCAACAAGGAAATAAAGACTTTAAATGACACACTGGACCAAATGGACTTCACAGACATAATCAGAACATTCCATCCCAAAGCAATGGAATACACATTCTTCTCTAGTGCCCATGGAACATTCTCCAGAATTG
>NW_027404954.1:0-2161 GCF_003265705.2 Callorhinus ursinus | reverse complement strand
AGTGCCCATGGAACATTCTCCAGAATTGATCACATCCTGGGTCACAAATCAGGTCTCAACCGGTACCAAAAGATTGGGATTATTCCCTGCATATTTTCATACCACAATGCTTTGAAACTAGAACTCAATCACAAGAGGAAAGTCAGAAAGAACTCAAATACATGGAGGCTAAAGAGCATCCTACTAAAGAATGAATGGGTCAACTAGGAAACTAAAGAAGAATTAAAAAAATTCATGGAAACCAATGAAAATTAAAACACAACGGTTCAAAATCCTTGGGATACAGCAAAGGCAGTCCTGAGAGGAAAGTATATACCAAAACAAGCCTTTCTCAAGAAACAAGAAAGGTCCCAAATACACAACCTAACCCTACACCTAAAGGGGCTGGAGAAAGAACAGCAAATAAAGCCTAAACCCAGCAGGAGAAGAGAAATCATAAAGATCAGAGCAGAAATCAATGAACTAGAAACCAAAAGAACAGTAGAACAGATCAACGAAACTAGGAGATGGATCTTTGAAAGAATTAACAAGATTGATAAACCCCTGGCCAGACTGATCAAAAACAAAAGAGAAATGACCCAAATCAACAAAATCATGAATGAAAGAGGAGAGATCACAACCAACACCAAAGAAATACAAACAATTATAAGAACATAGTATGAGCAACTCTATGCCAGCAAATTAGATAACCTGGAAGAAACGGGTGCATTCCTAGAGATGTATCAACTACCAAAATTGAACCAGGAAGAAATAGAAAACCTGAACAGACCTATAACCCCTAAGGAAATTGAAGCAGTCATCAAAAATCTCCCAACAAACAAAAGCCCAGGACCAGATGGCTTCCCAGGGGAATTCTATCAAACATTTAAAGAAGAAATAATACCTATTCTCCTGAAACTGTTCCAAAACAGAAATGGAAGGAAAACCTCTGAACTCATTTTATGAGGCATTACCTTGATCGCAAAACCAGACAAAGTCCCAATCAAAAAGGAGAATTACAGACCAATATCCTTGATGAACATGGATGCAAAAATTCTCACCAAAATATTAGCCCATAGGATCCAACAGTACATTAAAAGGATTATTCACCACGACCAAGTGGGATTTATCCCTGGGCTGCAAGGCTGGTTCAACATATGCAAATCAATCAACGTGATACAATACATTAACAAAAGAAAGAACAAGAATCATATGATCTTCTCAATAGATGCAGAAAAAGCATTTGACAAAGTACAGCATCCTTTCTTGATCAAAACTCTTCAGAGTATAGGGATAGAGGGTACATACCTCAATATCATAAAACCCATCTATGAAAATCTACAGCGAATATCATTCTCAATGGGGAAAAGCTGAGAGCTTTTCCCCTAAGGTCAGGAACGTGCCAGGGATGTCCACTCTCACCACTGCTATTCAACATAGTATTAGAAGTCCTAGCCACAGCAATCAGACAACAAAAAGAAATCAAAGGCATCCAAATCGGCAAAGAGGAAGTCAAACTCTCACTCTTTGCAGATGATATGATACTCTATGCGGAAAACCCCAAAGACTCCACCCCAAAACTGCTAGAACTCATACAGGAATTCAGTCAAGTGGCAGGATATAATCTCAATGCACAGAAATCAGTGGCATTCCTATACACCAACAACAAGACAGAAGAGAGACAAATCAAGGAGTCGATCCCATTTACAATTGCACCCAAAACCATAAGATACCTAGGAATAAATTTAACCAAAGAGGCAAAGGATCTGTACTCAGAAAACTATAAAATACTCATGAAAGAAATTGAAGAAGACACAAAGAAATGGAAAAATGTTCCATGTTCATGGACTGGAAGAACAAACATTGTGAAGATGTCAATGCTACCTAGAGCAATCTACACATTCAATGCAATCCCCATCAAAATACCATCCACTTTTTTCAAAGAAATGGAACAAATAATCCTAAGATTTGTATGGAACCAGAAGAGACCCCGAACAGCCAGAGGAATATTGAAAAAGAAAAGCAAAGCTGGCGGCATCACAATTCCGGACTTCCAGCTCTATTACAAAGCTGTCATCATCAAGACAGTATGGTACTGGCACAAAAACAGATGCATAGAACAATGGAACAGAATCGAGAGCCCAGAAATGGACCCTCAACTCTATGGTCAACTAACTTTTGA
>NW_027404953.1:0-2161 GCF_003265705.2 Callorhinus ursinus | reverse complement strand
AGTGCCCATGGAACATTCTCCAGAATTGATCACATCCTGGGTCACAAATCAGGTCTCAACCGGTACCAAAAGATTGGGATTATTCCCTGCATATTTTCATACCACAATGCTTTGAAACTAGAACTCAATCACAAGAGGAAAGTCAGAAAGAACTCAAATACATGGAGGCTAAAGAGCATCCTACTAAAGAATGAATGGGTCAACTAGGAAACTAAAGAAGAATTAAAAAAATTCATGGAAACCAATGAAAATTAAAACACAACGGTTCAAAATCCTTGGGATACAGCAAAGGCAGTCCTGAGAGGAAAGTATATACCAAAACAAGCCTTTCTCAAGAAACAAGAAAGGTCCCAAATACACAACCTAACCCTACACCTAAAGGGGCTGGAGAAAGAACAGCAAATAAAGCCTAAACCCAGCAGGAGAAGAGAAATCATAAAGATCAGAGCAGAAATCAATGAACTAGAAACCAAAAGAACAGTAGAACAGATCAACGAAACTAGGAGATGGATCTTTGAAAGAATTAACAAGATTGATAAACCCCTGGCCAGACTGATCAAAAACAAAAGAGAAATGACCCAAATCAACAAAATCATGAATGAAAGAGGAGAGATCACAACCAACACCAAAGAAATACAAACAATTATAAGAACATAGTATGAGCAACTCTATGCCAGCAAATTAGATAACCTGGAAGAAACGGGTGCATTCCTAGAGATGTATCAACTACCAAAATTGAACCAGGAAGAAATAGAAAACCTGAACAGACCTATAACCCCTAAGGAAATTGAAGCAGTCATCAAAAATCTCCCAACAAACAAAAGCCCAGGACCAGATGGCTTCCCAGGGGAATTCTATCAAACATTTAAAGAAGAAATAATACCTATTCTCCTGAAACTGTTCCAAAACAGAAATGGAAGGAAAACCTCTGAACTCATTTTATGAGGCATTACCTTGATCGCAAAACCAGACAAAGTCCCAATCAAAAAGGAGAATTACAGACCAATATCCTTGATGAACATGGATGCAAAAATTCTCACCAAAATATTAGCCCATAGGATCCAACAGTACATTAAAAGGATTATTCACCACGACCAAGTGGGATTTATCCCTGGGCTGCAAGGCTGGTTCAACATATGCAAATCAATCAACGTGATACAATACATTAACAAAAGAAAGAACAAGAATCATATGATCTTCTCAATAGATGCAGAAAAAGCATTTGACAAAGTACAGCATCCTTTCTTGATCAAAACTCTTCAGAGTATAGGGATAGAGGGTACATACCTCAATATCATAAAACCCATCTATGAAAATCTACAGCGAATATCATTCTCAATGGGGAAAAGCTGAGAGCTTTTCCCCTAAGGTCAGGAACGTGCCAGGGATGTCCACTCTCACCACTGCTATTCAACATAGTATTAGAAGTCCTAGCCACAGCAATCAGACAACAAAAAGAAATCAAAGGCATCCAAATCGGCAAAGAGGAAGTCAAACTCTCACTCTTTGCAGATGATATGATACTCTATGCGGAAAACCCCAAAGACTCCACCCCAAAACTGCTAGAACTCATACAGGAATTCAGTCAAGTGGCAGGATATAATCTCAATGCACAGAAATCAGTGGCATTCCTATACACCAACAACAAGACAGAAGAGAGACAAATCAAGGAGTCGATCCCATTTACAATTGCACCCAAAACCATAAGATACCTAGGAATAAATTTAACCAAAGAGGCAAAGGATCTGTACTCAGAAAACTATAAAATACTCATGAAAGAAATTGAAGAAGACACAAAGAAATGGAAAAATGTTCCATGTTCATGGACTGGAAGAACAAACATTGTGAAGATGTCAATGCTACCTAGAGCAATCTACACATTCAATGCAATCCCCATCAAAATACCATCCACTTTTTTCAAAGAAATGGAACAAATAATCCTAAGATTTGTATGGAACCAGAAGAGACCCCGAACAGCCAGAGGAATATTGAAAAAGAAAAGCAAAGCTGGCGGCATCACAATTCCGGACTTCCAGCTCTATTACAAAGCTGTCATCATCAAGACAGTATGGTACTGGCACAAAAACAGATGCATAGAACAATGGAACAGAATCGAGAGCCCAGAAATGGACCCTCAACTCTATGGTCAACTAACTTTTGA
>NW_027404952.1:0-2161 GCF_003265705.2 Callorhinus ursinus | reverse complement strand
CGCATTACCTTGATCCCCAAGCCAGACAAAGACCCCATCAAAAAGGAGAATTACAGACCAATATCCTTGATGAACATGGATGCAAAAATTCTCACCAAATTACTAGCCAATAGGATCCAACAGTACATTAAAAGGATTATTCAGCACGACCAAGTGGGAGTTATCCCTGGGCTGCAAGGCTGGTTCAACATCCGCAAATCAATCAACGTGATACAATACATTAACAAAGGAAAGAACAAAAATCATGATCCTCTCAATAGATGCAGAAAAAGCATTTGACAAAGTACAGCATCCTTTCTTGATCAAAACTCTTCAGAGTATAGGGATAGAGGGTACATACCTCAATATCATAAAAGTCATCTATGAAAAACCTACAGCGAATATCATTCTCAATGGGGAAAAGCTGAGAGCTATTCCCCTAAGGTCAGGAATGCGGCAGGGATGTCCACTCTCAACACTGCTATTCAACATAGTATTAGAAGTCCTAGCCACAGCAATCAGACAACAAAAAGAAATCAAAGGCATCCAAATCGGCAAAGAGGAAGTCAAAGTCTCACTTTTTGCAGATGATATGATCCTTTATGTGGAAAACCCAAAAGACTCCACCCCAAAACTGCTAGAACTCATACAGGAATTCAGTAAAGTGGCAGCATATAAAATCAATGCACAGAAATCAGTGGCATTCCTATACACCAACAACAAGACAGAAGAGAGACAAATCAAGGAGTCCATCCCATTTACAATTGCACCCAAAACCATAAGATACCTAGGAATAAATTTAACCAAAGAGGGAAAGGATCTGTGCTCAGGAAACTATAAAAGACTCATGAAAGAAATTGTAGAAGATAGAAAGAAATGGAAAAACGTTCCATGCTCATGGATTGGAAGAACAAACACTGTGAAGATGTCAATGCTACCTAGAGCAATCTACACATTCAATGCAATCCCCATTAAAATACCATCCACCTTTTTCAAAGAAATGGAACAAATAATCCTAAATTTTGTATGGAACCAGAAGAGACCCCGAATAGCCAGAGGAATGTTGAAAAAGAAAAGCAAAGCTGGCGGCATCACAATTCTGGACTTCCAGCTCTATTACAAAGCTGTCATCATTAAGACAGTATGGTACTGGCACAAAAACAGACACATAGATCAATGGAACAGAATCGAGAGCCCAGAAATGGACCCTCAACTCTATGGTCAACTCATCTTTGACAAAGCAGGAAAGAATGTCCAATGGAAAAAAGACAGTCTCTTCAACCAATGGTGTTGGGAAAATTGGACAGCCACATGCAGAAGAATGAAACTGGACCATTTCCTTACACTACACACAAAAATAGACTCCAAATGGTTGAAAGACCTAAATGTGAGACAGGAGTCCATCCAAATCCTAAAGGAGCACTCAGGTAGCAACCTCTTCCACCTCAGCCACAGCAACTTCTTCCTAGAAACATTGCCAAAGGCAAGGGAAGCAAGGGCAAAAATGAATTGTTGGGACTTCATCAAGATAAAAAGCTTTTGCACAGCAAAAGAAACAGTCCACAAAACCACAAGACAACCGAGAGAATGGGAGAAAATATTTGTAAATGACATATCAGATAAAGGGCTAGTATCCAAAATCTATAAAGAACTTCTCAAACTGAACACCCAAAGAACAAATAATCCAATCAAGAAATGGGCAGAAGACATGAACAGACATTTTTCCAAAGAAGACATCCAAATGGCCAACAGACCCTGAAAAAGTGCTCAACATCACTTGGCATCAGGGAAATCCAAATCAAAACCTCAATGAGATACCACCTCACCCCCGTCAGAATGGCTAAAATTAACAAGTCAGGAAACGACAGATGTTGGCGGGGATGTGGAGACAGGGGAACCCTCCTCCACTGTTGGTGGGAATGCAAACTGGTGCAGCCACTCTGGAAAACAGTATGGAGTTTCCTCAAACAGTTGAAAATAGAGCTACCATACGATCCAGCAATTGCACTACTGGGTATTTACCCCAAAGATACAAATGTAGGGATCCAAAGGGGTACGTGCACCCCAATGTTTATAGCAGCAATGTCCACAATAGCCAAACTGTGGAAAGAGCCAAGATGTCCATCGACAGATGGATGGATAAAGAAGAAGTGGTATATATACACAATGGAATATTATGCAG
>NW_027404951.1:908-2161 GCF_003265705.2 Callorhinus ursinus | reverse complement strand
GTGGAAAACCCAAAAGACTCCACCCCAAAACTGCTAGAACTCATACAGGAATTCAGTAAAGTAGCAGGATATAAAATCAATGCACAGAAATCAGTGGCATTCCTATACACCAACAACAAGACAGAAGAGAGACAAATCAAGGAGTCTATCCCATTTACAATTGCACCCAAAACCATTAGATACCTAGGAATAAATCTAACCAAAGAGGCAAAGGATCTGTACTCAGAAAACTATAAAATACTCATGAAAGAAATTGAAGAAGACACAAAGAAATGGAAAAACGTTCCATGCTCATGGATTGGGAGAATCAACATTGTGAAGATGTCAATGCTACCTAGAGCAATCTACACATTCAATGCAATCCCCATCAAAATACCATCCACTTTTTTCAAAGAAATGGAACAAATAATCCTAAAATTTGTATGGAACCAGAAGAGACCCCGAATAGCCAGAGGAATACTGAAAAAGAAAAGCAAAGCTGGCGGCATCACAATTCCGGACTTCCAGCTCTATTACAAAGCTGTCATCATCAAGACAGTATGGTACTGGCACAAAAACAGACGCATAGATCAATGGAACAGAATCGAGAGCCCAGAAATGGACCCTCAACTCTATGGTCAACTTATTTTTGACAAAGCAGGAAAGAATGTCCAATGGCAAAAAGACAGTCTCTTCAACAAATGGTGTTGGGAAAATTGGACAGCCACATGCAGAAGAATGAAACTGGACCATTTCCTTACACCACACACAAGAATAGACTCCAAATGGTTGAAAGACCTAAACGTGAGACAGGAGTCCATCCAAATCCTAAAGGAGAACACAGGTAGCAACCTTTTCGACCTTAGCCGCAGCAACTTCTTCCTAGAAACATCGCCAAAGGCACGGGAAGCCAGGGCAAAAATGAACTATTGGGATTTCATCAAGATAAAAAGCTTTTGCACAGCAAAAGAAACAGTCCACAAAACCAAAAGACAACCGACAGAATGGGAGAAAATATTTGCAAACGACATATCAGATAAAGGGCTAGTATCCAAAATCTATAAAGAACTTATCAAACTCAACACCCAAAGAACAAATAATCCAATCAAGAAATGGGCAGAAGACATGAACAGACATTTCTCCAAAGAAGACATCCAAATGGCCAACAGGCACATGAAAAAGTGCTCAACATCGCTCGGCATCAGGGAAATCCAAATCAAAACCTCAATGAGATACCACCTCACACCCGTCAGAATGGCTAAAATTAACAAGTC
>NW_027404951.1:194-808 GCF_003265705.2 Callorhinus ursinus | reverse complement strand
CATTTTTCCAAAGAAGACATCCAAACGGCCAACAGGCACATGAAGAACTGCTCCACATCGCTCGGCATCAGGGAAATCCAAATCAAAACCTCCATGAGATACCACCTCACACCCGTCAGAATGGCTAAAATTAACAAGTCAGGGAACAACAGATGTTGGCGGGGATGTGGAGAAAGGGGAACCCTTCTACACTGTTGGTGGGAATGCAAGCTGGTGCAACCACTCTGGAAAACAGTATGGAGGTTCCTCAAACAGTTGAAATTAGAGCTACCGTTCGATCCAGCAATTGCACTACTGGGTATTTACCCCAAAGATACAAATGTAGGGACCCGAAGGGGTACGTGTACCCCAATGTTTATAGCAGCAATGTCCACAATAGCCAAACTGTGGAAAGAGCCAAGATGCCCATCGACAGATGAATGGATAAAGAAGAGGTGGTATATATACACAATGGAATATTATGCAGCCATCAAAAGGAATGAGATCTTGCCATTTGCAACGACGTGGATGGAACTGGAGGGTGTTATGCTGAGTGAAATAAGTCAATCAGAGAAAGACATGTATCACATGACCTCACTGATATGAGGAATTCTTAATCTCAGGAAACAAACTGA
>NW_027404951.1:0-94 GCF_003265705.2 Callorhinus ursinus | reverse complement strand
GTGGAAAGAGCCAAGATGCCCATCGACAGATGAATGGATAAAGAAGATGTGGTATATATACACAATGGAATATTATGCAGCCATCAAAAGGAAT
>NW_027404950.1:0-2162 GCF_003265705.2 Callorhinus ursinus | reverse complement strand
TGGGCTGGGAGATGGAAGCCCCAGGGCCACAGCAGGAGGCTGAGCACCGGTGGGTGGTGGGGATTCCTGGCAGGCCTCCGAGGACTCTGGCTGCACCCCTTGAGACCATCATCCTGGGAGCTCCCAACAGGGCTGACAGTGTCCAGGCCGCAGTGCAGGTAGGGAGCCCTCACGCGGGACACAAGCCCTCCCCAAGCCAGGTCTCCTCATCCCCCACTCCCCCACCCTCCCATGACCCTGGCCCTCCCAGACCACCCACCTGAGTCTCTGCAGCCGGGCGAGGCATGGAGGCCACTCGTCCCTGGCTCTCCAGTCCAGGCTGGGGCTCCCCGTCAGGACCTCTCAGGAGCATGCTCCGCATCTGGACATCCACAGCCTGGGCATATAGCAGCCCGCAGTCACACCAGCCCCCACCGCACTCTCACCTTCTCCCCCATCGTGGGGTCCCCGCCACATTCCTGCCATCTCCCACCATCCCTGTCTCACCCCAATCCTTATCTCATCCCCATCCCCAGCCTGACTCCCCAGCCCTGGGAGCCCTCACCGGTTTTCCTGGCTGCACCACTGGGATCTCTGTAGAGTGGCCATGCTCCAGGGGTGTCCTTGCCTGATAGGGTAACTCCTGGGTCCTCTGAGTACCCCAGGAACCAGACCCCTTGATGCCACTCTCCTGGGTTTGTCTGTAGAGAAGAGAGGATTGTGCTGTTGGCTCAGAGGTCTGTGGGTCATGGAATGCCCATCAAGGACCTGGCTCCAAACTTCCAGGAACCTATACTGGCCCCTTCTACTGTGGGTTAGAAGCAGCCCAGACGTGTGAGGCCCTTCATGCACAGGCTCTCAAGTGGCCACACAGCAAGGGATGTGGACCCAGTACCAGGGCTCAGTGCAGATGGGCAGAGAGGACCCCCGGACATGAGTCCGAGGGAGGTCTGGGCCCACCGCTTCCTGGTCACCCGGCAGGTTCCTCGGCCCTAGACAGGGCCTCCCAGCAGTAGTGGGAGGCCACATGTGCACAGCATGCATGACGCAGAGTGCAGACATCCTGTCTACCTTGGTGCACAGCAGGCCCTGACCACTACATTAGGGGCAGTGTAGTACTCAGGAAAACCTACCTGATTAACAGTCCAAGACCCACAACCAGGCTTCAGAAAAGAACATCCAAACATGTACAGATGAGGAGGAAATCAGGAGCCCAGAACATGCATGCTTTGCCCAGCCTGGTACCAGGCCCCACACCTTAGCCCTTGCTGGATGAGGCAGAGCACAGGCCCCCCACTTTGTGCTCAGCCAATGATTTCCTTTAGCCAATAGGGTGTTAGCAGACCTGGGACCCTGCTGGCCCTGAGGGGGTGGCTGAGAGGAGCCTGCGTGCTACCACCCTTCAGCAAAACATGGTGCAAGACAGGTAGGTGACTGTTAGTTCACGACACTTGGGTTCACGTGGTTTATTACCAAGAATTATTGTGGCAAGAGTTAGGGGTTAGGTAACAAGGATGTTACCAATTTGTCTATAAAATACAGTTGCTTCAGAAATCACTACTGGAGTGGAGATCTGAGGAAAAATGTCTTAGAGGAGTTAGGAAGACTAGACACACACAGGCCGTCAACAGAATGGGGTTGAAACATATCATTTCTCAACGGGCAGTGAGGAAGCGGAGGCAGAGGCCGCTCACCGGAAAGGGAAATGGGCACGCACAATGGGAGGTGACAGTGGGAACTAACTGTCTAAATCCACTGACCTCGGTGCCATCAGAGGCACCCGTGTAACGTTTCGGAAATTAGCTTTGGAGTCCACCATGGACCACTCCAGCAGCCCTCTTGCACAAGCTTTCAGGCAGCATCCGCGGGGAAATATTTGGGGGGAGGTGGGAACGGGGTGGAACAGAGAGGCCAGTCTCCCAAAGTGGTGAGTGGACCTGAGGGCTCCATGTCTTGCAGCACAGCCTACAGGGAACCCCTCTGGGAGGGGGAGAAACCAGGAGTCCTGCCCCCTCCGTGCACCTTGCACCCTGGCCAGGTACTCACACAGGCCCCCCGTTGCTGAGGGACGCAGAGCTCTTCTGCCGAAGGAATACCCGGGCTCCTCGGAGCACAGCCGGCTGTGTCTGCTCCAGTGTGGCCTTCAGAGGGTGGAACAGGGACACAGGGCCCATCTGTAGAAG
>NW_027404949.1:0-2162 GCF_003265705.2 Callorhinus ursinus | reverse complement strand
CAGAAGCAGCTACAGACCCAAAGTCCGCTCCAGAGCTCGAGGCATTTCCACTTTCTGCTGCGGTGCCTTTGCCGGGAGCTCGGGAGCTGGAGCCAAGTGCGCCCCAGTGTGAGTAAGCCCCCTGCCCCTGCAGCCAGCTCCTGCCCCCGCTGAACAGACACAGGGGAGCTTACCACCTGGGAAACTAGAGCAGACGCTCGAACCCTCGGCAGAGCGAGCCTTACCCCCACCCACAAAGCCAGAGCCGCCGCACACAGCAGCCCCCGCCCCAACCACGGACGAGGGCCCCCTCAGTGGCAGCTCCCGGGCTAGAGGCCCCTCCACCTGCTCGCTTGGACCAGCTCCAGGCAGCAGTCCTCTCTGCCGCCAGTTCCTGCACCTAATTTGGCAACAATGCCAGCCTGAGAGTTCGCTCAGCCCTGGAGTCTGTTTCAGAACCAACTCGAGCCCGACCACCGGGGACGGAGCCAGCTCCAGCTGCAACGCCAGCTCCTGGGCTGGTTCCATGGCAGGAGCCGGGGGCATCCCCGGCATCGGCCGCAGCTCCGGCCCAGGGCTCGAGCCACTCTGCCAGGGCCACCCGTCACACATCTTTTTATTTTTTTAAAGAGAAACTTTTTTATTAAGATTTTGTGAGAGAGAGGGAGAGAGCACACAAACTGGGGGAGCAGCAGAGGGAGAGGGAGAAAGAGACCCCCCCTCTGAGCAGGGAACCCGAACCAGGACTCGATCCCATGACCCTGAGATCCTGACCTGAGCCGAAGGCAGACGCTTTAACCGACTCAGCCACCGAGGCGTCCCCACCCATCACCCTTTTCTGTTACGTGTTTTATAATTTTTACATTTAACAGTTAATATACAGATTCAGTAAAAGTTAAGCTTCCGTCACTTTCAGCTGTACCATTCCAGGCTACTTCCTCGGGCTCCTGCATGAGCTCAGGCTCGGGTCAGATTGACCTGGGTTCAAACGCACAGCGGGGTCATGTCACAGCCCTGTGACAGGCAAGCTCCTACGGGAACTCTTGGAAACATGCCCGGGGCCATGGCGTGGGGAGGGGTAACTTGCCAGGCTGAAGGCCAGGGGTCCCCACGATGCCCAAAGGGCTGCCACAGGCACCCACATTCCAGAGACAGCCCCCTGCCCGGCTCATTTCATTAGAGATACTCGAACCAAAAACATATTTCCCTGTTGCATCCCAAAGTCTGGAGGCTGCAGGCTGAGGAAATGAACTCTGAAAACACTTTCCCTCAATGGGGATGTCATGTCAGGGCTCCCCGATGTCTCTGGCCCTATGGCCACAAAGACCGGAAGGAGACATCAGGAGGAACAGAAGCAGCCACCCAGCCGCACAGGGTCTAATCTACCTGTGCAGCCCCATGTCCCGACCCGAGTGTGTGTGTGTGTGTGTGTGTGTGTGTGTGTGTGTGTGTGTGTGTGTAAAGAGGAGTCATGTAGGGTGGGCTAACCCCATTCAAGAGCAGGCTGATGAGGGGTCAGATACCCAGTGGGCCGGTCATGTTCAAGGTCAAGGCTGGCTGGGTGGGTCGGGGTGTGGGCAGCTGCGAGCCTCTACCCAGGTTTATCCCGATCGCCCTGCAGGGATGGGTCACTGTCCCGCGTGCAGGGCTGTGCATGCACAGGTATGTGTGTCTGATCTGCGAGCAGCAGGGGGACTGGGCAGGGGGACAGGGAGGCTGGCCGGGCAGGGCTGTGATGCCTCCGGGCTGGCTACCCGTCCCTGTCTTTGCAGACCACGGATGAAATGGGGAGGAGCCTGGCGGACACCCGTTCCATCTCCGGGACCTGGGGCGTGACCCCACAGGGGTCCCCAGGCGCAGGTGCTCAGGATTGTGGGGGAAGGCCTCCGACACCACCCAGACCACTGTCCCTGGTGGTCATTGACTGGATTGTGCTCCAGGAGCCGGAGCCCAAGGAGGCCGAGCCCAAGGCCGAGAAGCCTGGGGCTGGGTGCCTGTGGGTGTGTGGGGACGGGTCGGGGCTGACCCACAGGGAGGAGCCCCCAGAGGCTGGTGAGGGGCCAGGAGCAAAGACTGGACAAAGAGCGCCCATAGGGTGGACTGCATTCGGGGCGATGACCCAGGGAGGGCTCCTTTCTGGCTGCGGCTTCTCTGGGAGGCCCTGGGCTGGGCTCTCTCTTGCA
>NW_027404948.1:0-2162 GCF_003265705.2 Callorhinus ursinus | reverse complement strand
GCGGGCTTTGGCAGGGCAGGGACGTGGGGTAGCTGAGGGTTAACCAGCACCTGCTGGAAAGGGGAGAACCGGGAGAGAGGAGGCTCAGCCCTCAGGCTGCTGGGGAGGAACTGCCCAGAAGCTGGACGAGAGCATGAGCTTGAGGAAGCTGGACGCCCACTCAGGACGGGAGGAAGACCCGAGAGCTCTCAGATCTGCAGAAGGTGCTGCCCCCAAAGAGGGACAGCGGGTCAGGGGCAGGGCGGCAGTGAGCAAGAGAGTCACAGATTATTTAAACAAGATGAAATTTTCAACCATCAACATAACATTTTGTCCATTCCTTTCTCTTTTCCTTCCTTCCTTCCTTCCTTCCTTCCTTTCTTTCTTTTCTCTCGTTCTCAGTCTTACAACCAGACAATTGTGGAGGAAATTCAATGTAATTTGTCATATTTCTCTCGTTCAATAAAACTGAAAAGAGAAAGACCACATGTTGCTGACAAGGAGTTACCTCATTAAAAGGGTCTTGCAAAGCTCATTATCTAATGACTTATCTCCCTGTTTACAAATGTCCTGTGATTCCAGAAATTTCCTAGAATCCCTGTAGCTCACGGAGGGGCTGGTGCACTGACACCAAACATTACAGACGATAAAAGCTTTCCAACGTGTCTGCAGAACTCACGATTCTGGAGATCACAGTATTTTCTTCTTTGTTCTTATTTAACTTGTTACACATAAGCAGCTGGTCTAAGATGAAGTAAGAACCAGAAAATGGGGCTCTTATTAAAACAGTCATTCAGTTCCCTCATTGGGGCCCCTCTGCTTGCCGCCTGTCCCGCCCAGGTCACCCCCACCCAGAGCCCCATCAGCAGTCTCCTGTTCCGGGCTCACCCTTACACACGCAGGTGGGCGCAGACCCTTGAATTCTAGAGGTTCCTTTCCTTCCTTTGCAAACAGAATGTCACTGCATTCAGGCCCTCATCTTGCCCAAGGAGCCGGACTAGAGCGGCTTCCTCAGCTCAGACGGGGGCTCTGGGTCGGCCCTCCTGCACACAGCAGCTGCAGAGGCTGCCCGAGCCCCTGGGCATGGCAGGCGGGGGTGCCCATCCCCACCGCTGGGTCCCACGCAGCCCCTCCTATGTCTCCTCCATCCCTCTCCCCAGGAGACTCCGGGCTCTCCTGGCCTCACCCCCCTGGGAGGGGTTCCCTTCATGCAGCCGGGCAGCCAGGGCTCAGGGTTCCCAGCCTGGCCTCAGCCAAAAGCTCCCTGTGTTCCTTCCGTTCACCCTGGGGCTCTAAACCGAATGCACTGCGTGTGCTCAATCATCACGGAGCTGAGTTCTCTGGTTCTTCAGCAAAGCCCTCAGGCAGCCCAGGAGCTCCTGCCTCCCTGCCCACCCAGCGGCCCCCCTCCCAGGGACCCCGGGCCACTCACTGAGGAGGAGGCTGGTGAATCCCAGGAGCCAGAAGGCCCTGCACAGGTGGGGGTCTTCTGAGCAGGTGCCCATGGCCGGCTGTCTCCCTGCGGGCTCGGCCTGGGCCTAATGGCTGCAGGAGAAACATCCAGTACACAGAGGCAAAGAGGAAAAGCTTCGCTGAGAAGAGCCCTTAGCTCCTCCCCACCCCAAGGGCAGGGCTGTTAGTTCGGGGACCTCACTGTCCAGTGTAGAGTAAGCCATTCCATCTCTCATGTTATCTCAGCACCTGCAGTGGGGCTCAGGAGATAATTGCAGAATAAATGTAGGAACAGCCCCCACTCCCCGCCCCCCCCCAGGAGGTCTGGTGCTGGAGGGGCCCCGTCCCTGTGCTCACAACCAGCTTGGTGGTCTCCCCTGCCCAGCCTGCACCCCTAGGGCCCCCGACCTGTGTCCCTGGGTTCCCAGGCAGCCCAGGACCCCTGCTCACAGGACCAGCCGATGGCCAGGCACAAGGTCAAATCTTAGAGCCAAGGACGCGGGGCCTCTCCTGCTTTGGGCCTGTCCTCTGTCTTTACACCGTTTCACGAGTCACATTTCCTTTCCGATGTTCTAGGTACTTCAGTGTCAGGTGTGTAAGTGAGAACTGGGAGCCCGAGAACAAAGCCCTCCTGGGAAGTGTGCACCCCACACCCCAATGCACACGTGGGCATGTCCCTACTGCAGGTCCCCAGGGCTCTGTCTGCAGCCGAGGGCCGGCCCTGCCCCCAC
>NW_027404947.1:0-2015 GCF_003265705.2 Callorhinus ursinus | reverse complement strand
GTCTGAGCCACCCAGGCGCCCCGTAAATTGACACTTTTAAAATAAAACTGCTACATAACCCTTCTAAATGTAGCCAGTGTGAACCTAAATACCAGGCAGTTTGATATCCTTCATCAATTTTTATAACTACATGAACAAGCTTTTCTTTAACACAAAATTTTACATCCTTCCTTTTCATCCTGAAACTGTATTTCCATAGTTATTCATGAAAACTTATCCCAATATAATATTTCTTTATTCTGGAAAGTCTTTTCTTGATCACCTATCAAACTTCTTTGCATCATAGGTACATAAATTTAAATCTAATTTTAAAAATTTGCAATAGCCATAAAAGTTAAAGTGTTTAAAAACTTGAAATTTCTAAATACAAGGTCATTATACATAGAAAACCGTAGAATTTACTACAAAGCTACTAAGTACATCAAAGTTGCAGGATAAAGGATCAACATACAAAAATCGATAGTATTTCTAAACACTAGCAATGAACGCTCCAAAAATGAAATTAAGAATGTCATGAGAATACCATCAAGAACAAAACACTTGGGAATAAATTTAACAAAATAAGTGCAAGACTTGTACACCAAAAACTACAAAACATTGCTGACAGTGATTATAGAAGACCTAAATGAACGGAAAGACATTCCATACTCGCAGACAGATTTAATATTGTTATAATGGCAATATTCCCCAAATTGATCTATAGATGGAGCATAATCCCTAAGAAAATCCCAGACAACTATTTTGCAGAAATTGGCAAGCTAATCCTAAACTCACATGGAAATGCAAGGGAGCCAGAATAGCCAAAACAATCTTGAAAAAGAACAAAGGGGAAGGACATTTTGTTTGTTTTGTTTCTTTTGTGTTTTGAGTTTTTATTTGAATTTCCATTGGTTAACATACAGTGATTCATCACTTTCATACAACACCCAGAGCTCATCACTACAAGTACCCTCCATAACCATCACCCATTTTACCCATCCCCCTGCCCACTTTTGCTCCAGGAACCCTTGGTTTGTTCCTTATAGTGGAGTCTATTTCCTGGTTTGCCTCTCTCTCTCTTTATTTCCCCATAGGTTCATCTGTTTTGTTTCTTAAATTCCACATATGAAATCATATAGTATTTGTCTTTACTGCCTGACATATTTTGCTTAGCATAATGCTCTCTGGTTCTATCCACATTGTTGCAAATGGCCAGATTTCATTCTTTCTGGTGGCTGTGTAATATCCCATTATATAAATATATCTATCATCTATCTATCCATTCACCTATCTATTTATCATCTATATATCTTTATATATATCTTCTTTATCCATCCATCAGTTGATGTACATTTGGGCTCTTACCATAATTTGGCTATTGTTGATAATGCTGCTATAAACAGGGTGCATCTATCCCTTTGAATCAGTATTTTTTTTTAAATCTGCATATGTCTTTAGGTCTAAAATGAGTCTTACAGGCAGCATATAGGTGGGTCTTGTTTTTTATCCATTCTGACATCCTATGTCTTTTGATTGGAGCATTTAGCCATTTACATTTAGAGTAATTATTGATTGATATATATTTAGTGCCATTTTATTACTTGTTTTGTCATTGTTTTTGGAAATATTCTCTGTTCCTTTCTAGTCTTTGTCACTTTTGGTCTTTCCTTCCCACTCAAAGTGTCCCTTTTAATATTTTTTTGCAGGGCTGGTTTAGTGGTCATGAACTGCTTCAGTTTTTGTTTGTCTGGGAGACTCTTTATTTCTTCTTCTGTTCTGAATGATAGCCTTGCTGGATAGAGTATTCCTGGCTGCATATTTTTCCCATTCAGCAGGTTGAATATATCATGTCACTCCCTTCTGGCTTGCCGGGTTTCTGTTGAGGGATCTGCCAGTAGATTATGGGTTTTCCCTTGCAAGTTAGGGAAATGTCTTGCTTCTTTTAGGACTTTTTTTCTTTATCACTATATTTTGCAAGTTTAACTACATTGTCTTAATGTTGGCCTGCTTTTCTTGATATTGATGGGAGTTCTCTG
>NW_027404946.1:0-2162 GCF_003265705.2 Callorhinus ursinus | reverse complement strand
CAGGCCCTGAAGCCTGCAGCTTCCTGCTTCCCTACCACCCTGACAGCGCCTCTCAGCAGCTCCCCCTCGGACCCTCCACACTCACGGATGCCCCACTTTGCCCAGCCCCCAGCCCTGATTCCCCCATCGTGCAGGTGCGAGGATAGGCTGTGCTTCTTCTTGGTTTGAACTGTGCCCCTGGTCTCTCCCCAGTGCCCCCTGTGGGTTAAGGTTCAGGCAGAATCCACCGGGAAGTAGCCATATCGTCGGAGGGCAGGATGTAACAATCAGTGCCTGGCCCTGTATGGTCAGCCTCCAGGTATTCATGTCCCATAATAACCGAAGTTACCATGCATGTGGAGGCACCTTGCTGAACTCCCATTGGCTGCCTACTGCTGCCCACTGCTTCTTCTCCAAAAAGTACGTGTGGGGGCGCGTGGAGGGAGGGCTTCAGAAAGGCTCTTCCCAGAATGGTACATTCTCCAGTGCTCTCTGTGCGCACTCTCCCCGGGTCTCTGGGCCTTGTGGCAAACAGACTGAAATTGTGTGGACCCAGGCCCTTGCTGAGGTTGGGATCTGAGGATCATGGTCACCAGAGGTTTCTGTCGAGCCCGTACTTTCTGGGGATGACCTGGCTTGCCTTTGTGCCCACAGAAAAGTATATGACTGGAGACTGATTTTTGGAGCAATGGAAATTATATATGTGAATGATAAGCCAGCGAAGCTGCCTCAACAGGAGAGATATGTCGAGAAATCATCATTCATGAGAAATACATCCCCAGTTTAGAGCACAATGACATCGCTCTCATGAAAATCACCCCTCCCGTTCCCTGTGGGCAATTCATCAGAATCGGCTGCCTGCCCAAATTTAGGGTGGGCCCACCTGGAGTTCCCCAGGCCTGCTGGGTGCCTGGCTGGGGATTCTGGAAAGAGAAAGGTGAGTATGGGAGGGGCTCTCACAGGGGTAGGGGCACTGCTGGTAATTTCCTCAATGGTCTCTGAAGTGTAGGGGCCATATGTGATGCCCAGTGGTAATGTCCACCAGAATGTGGGAAACTGTCCCCTTTTAGAGTGGGAGAAACTGGCAGCCGAGTCCCCTGTCCACAACCTCACCACTGATGCCTCGTGTGGTCAACGGGTGGAAGGATGCATGCAGCCTCAGGAGAACCTGGGCATTTTTCGAATGGGGTTTGGCCTGCAGCTCTATCTGGGGCCTGGAACCCCAGTTGCTACCTTCTGGAAATGCGGTATTGTCCCCTGAAACGGCAATTGGAGAAGAGCTCGAGATGGGGTTTTGTGGTTGTGGGCCAACTCCTCTCCTCCTCTCCTCTCTGGACAACCATTTCCCCATCTGTGAGGGGAAGGGCCATGTCTCATGCTCTCTGAGCTCTGAGACTCCAGAGCCCAGCCCTCTAGGCCTCAGTGAACCTCAGCTCCCCTCCCTCGCTGGTCAGAATGCTAGAATCCACCCTCCCAATCTGAGTGGGTCCGTTTTCTCTGGAGAGAGGGGACAGGGTTCTTGGCAGGCCAGCAGTGGGCAGCAAGGGTTTGACGAGTAGGTTAGGCCTTTCAGCTTTCCACAGGTGACCACATGGACTTTTCACCCAGTCACATTGTGGATGAGAAGAGAGACTGGAAGCTCTTCTTTCCCTTGTTAATGGAAAACTGAGGGCTCCTATTTCAAGGCACTTCAGTCATTTGGGTTTCAAAACTCAGGCTTTTCTGGTGACAAAACCCTGGTAGATTCAGTATGCTTCCTGTAACTCTTCTTCCCTCTCTCTAGGCTGCCCCCCTTCTCTGATTGGGTTGCTTCTCCTCCCGGGCACCCCTGCTTTCACTGGCCTCTGCTGGCCCTTCCCTCCCTGACCTGGGGTATCAACCTCTGTCTGAATATTGATGTCCATAGCTCTGCTGAGGCCTCTAGAGCATTCTTCTTCTCCCACCCCCGGCCTACCCAGCTCTGCCCACCCACCCAAACATGTGCGTAGTGTCCCAGGGATCTTGTAGTCCCTGGGGGGGCTGATTTCAGGGTTTCCTTCTACACACCTACCCCTGCCACCACCTTTGCTGTCCTATCTCTCAAAAGGTTTATAGGCTCCCAGCTACACCCTGGACATCACACAAAGCTTCTTTTATTCTAGAATCCTCCTCAACTTAGTGGGATTTCTACCATCTTCTGGTGA
>NW_027404945.1:0-2162 GCF_003265705.2 Callorhinus ursinus | reverse complement strand
ATTCTCACCAAAATACTAGCCAATAGGATCCAACAGTACATTAAAAGAATTATTCACCATGACCAAGTGGGATTTATTCCTGGGCTGCAAGGCTGGTTCAACATCTGCAAATCAATCAACGTGATACAATACATTAACAAAAGAAAGAGCAAGAATCATATGATCCTCTCAATAGATGCAGAAAAAGCATTTGACAAAGTACAACATCCTTTCTTGATCAAAACTCTTCAGAGTATAGGGATAGAGGGTACATACCTCAATATCATAAAAGCCATCTATGAAAAACCTATAGCGAATATCATTCTCAATGGGGAAAGACTGAGAGCTTTTCCCCTAAGGTCAGGAACGCGGCAGGGATGTCCACTCTCACCACTGCTATTCAACATAGTATTAGAAGTCCTAGCCACAGCAATCAGACAACAAAAAGAAATCAAAGGCATCCAAATCGGCAAAGAGGAAGTCAAACTCTCACTCTTTGCAGATGATATGATACTGTATGTGGAAACCCCAAAAGACTCCACCCCAAAACTGCTAGAACTCATACAGGAATTCAGTAAACTAGCAGGATATAAAATGAATGCACAGAAATCAGTGGCATTCCTATACACCAACAACAAGACAGAAGAGAGACAAATCAAGGAGTCTATCCCATTTACAATTGCACCCAAAACCATTAGATACCTAGGAATAAATCTAACCAAAGAGGCAAAGGATCTGTACTCAGAAAACTATAAAATACTTATGAAAGAAATTGAAGAAGACACAAAGAAATGGAAAAACGTTCCATGCTCATGGATTGGGAGAATCAACATTGTGAAGATGTCAATGCTACCTAGAGCAATCTACACATTCAATGCAATCCCCATCAAAATACCATCCACTTTTTTCAAAGAAATGGAACAAATAATCTTAAAATTTGTATGGAACCAGAAGAGACCCAGAATAGCCAGAGGAATACTGAAAAAGAAAAGCAAAGCTGGCGGCATCACAATTCCGGACTTCCAGCTCTATTACAAAGCTGTCATCATTAAGACAGTTTGGTACTGGCACCAAAACAGACACATAGATCAATGGAACAGAATCGAGAGCCCAGAAATGGACCCTCAACTCTATGGTCAACTTATCTTTGAAAAAGCAGGAAAGAATGTCCAAAGGAAAAAAGACAGTCTCTTCAACAAATGGTGTTGGGAAAATTGGACAGCCACATGCAGAAGAATGAAACTGGACCATTTCCTTACACCACACACAAAAATAGACTCCAAATGGTTGAAAGACCTAAACGTGAGACACGAGTCCATCAAAATCCTAAAGGAGAACACAGGTAGCAACCTTTTCGACCTTAGCCGCAGCAACTTCTTCCTAGAAACATCGCCAAAGGCACGGGAAGCCCGGGCAAAAATGAACTGTTGGGATTTCATCAAGATAAAAAGCTTTTGCACAGCAAAAGAAACAGTCCACAAAACCAAAAGACAACCGACAGAATGGGAGAAAATATTTGCAAATGACATATCAGATAAAGGGCTAGTATCCAAAATCTATAAAGAACTTATCAAACTCAACACCCAAAGAACAAATAATCCAATCAAGAAATGGGCAGAAGACATGAACAGACATTTCTCCAAAGAAGACATCCAAATGGCCAACAGGCACATGAAAAAGTGCTCAACATCACTCGGCATCAGGGAAATCCAAATCAAAACCTCAATGAGATACCACCTCACACCCGTCAGAATGGCTAAAATTAACAAGTCAGGGAACGACAGATGTTGGCGGGGATGTGGAGAAAGGGGAACCCTCCTACACTGTTGGTGGGAATGCAAGCTGGTGCAACCCCTCTGGAAAACAGTATGGAGGTTCCTCAAACAGTTGAAATTAGAGCTACCGTTCGATCCAGCAATTGCACTACTGGGTATTTACCACAAAGATACAAATGTAGGGACCCGAAGGGGTACATGTACCCCAATGTTTATAGCAGCAATGTCCACAATAGCCAAACTGTGGAAAGAGCCAAGATGCCCATCGACAGATGAATGGATAAAGAAGAAGTGGTATATATACACAATGGAATATTATGCAGCCATCAAAAGGAATGAGATCTTGCCATTTGCAACGACATGGATGGAACTGGAGGGTGTTATGCTGAGTGAAATAAGTCAATCAGA
>NW_027404944.1:509-2162 GCF_003265705.2 Callorhinus ursinus | reverse complement strand
TGTAGTGTTCCATGATTTATTGTTTGTGCATAATACCCAGTGCTCCACGCAGAACGTGCCCTCCTTAATACCCATCACCAGGCTAACCCATCCCCCCACCCCCCTCCCCTCTAGAACCCTCAGTTTGTTTTCCAGAGTCCATCATCTCTCATGGTTCGTCTTCCCCTCCGATTTACTCCCCTTCATTCTTCCCCTCCTGCTATCTTCTTCTTCTTTTTTTTTTCTTAACATATATTGCATTATTTGTTTCAGAGGTACAGATCTGTGATTCAACAGTTTTGCACAATTCACAGCGCTCACCATAGCACATACCCTACCCAATGTCTATCACCCAGCCACCCCATCCCTCCCACCCCCCACCACTCCAGCAACCCTCAGTTTGTTTCCTGAGATTAAGAATTCCTCATATCAGTGAGGTCATATGATACATGTCTTTCTCTGATTGATTTATTTCACTCAGCATGACACCCTCCAGTTCCAACCACATTGTTGCAAATGGCAAGATCTCATTCCTTTTTATGGCTGCATAATATTCCATTGTGTATATATACCACCTCTTCTTTATCCATTCATCTGTCGATGGACATCTTGGCTCATTCCACAGTTTGGCTATTGTGGACATTGCTGCTGTAAACATTGGGGTGCATGTGTCCCTTCAGATCAATACATTTGTATCTTTGGGGTAAATACCCAGTAGTGCAACTGCTGGATCATAGGGCAGCTCTATTTTCAACTTTTTGAGGAACCTCTGTACTGTTTTCCAGAGTGGCTGCACGAGCTTGCATTCCCACCAACAGTGTAGGAGGGTTCCCCTTTCTCTGCATCCTTGCCAAACATCTGTTGTTTTCTGACTTGTTAATTTTAGCCATTCTGACTGGTGTGAGGTGGTATCTCATTGAGGTTTTGATTTGTATTTCCCTGATGCCAAGTGATGTTGAGCACTTTCATGTGTCTGTTGGCCATTTGGATGTCTTCTTTGCAGATATGTCTGTTCATGTCTTCTGCCCATTTCTTCATCGCATTATTTATTCTTTGGGTGTTGAGTTTGATAAGTTCTTTATAGATTTTGGATACTAGCCCTTTATGTGATATGTCATTTGCAAATATTTTCTCCCATTCTGTCGGTTGTCTTTTGGTTTTGTGGACTGTTTCTTTTGCTGTGCCAAAGCTTTTTATCTTGATGAAATCCCAATAGTTCATTTTTGCCCTAGCTTCCCTTGCCTTTGGCAATGTGTCTAGGAAGAAGTTGCTATGGCTGAGGTCGAAGAGGTTGCTGCCTGTGTTCTCCTTTAGGATTTTGATGGACTCCGTCTCACGTTTAGGTCTTTCAACCATTTGGAGTCTATTTTTGTGTGTGGTGTAAGGAAATGGTCCAGTTTCATTCTTCTGCATGTGGCTGTCCAATTTTCCCAACACCATTTGTTGAAGAGACTGTCTTTTTGCCATTGGACATTCTTTCCTGCTTTGTCAAAGATTAGTTGACCATAGAGTTGAGAGTCCATTTCTGGGCTGTCGATTCTGTTCCATTGATCTATGTGTCTGTTTTTGTGCCAGTACCATACTGCCTTGATGATGACAGCTTTGTAATAGAACTGGAAGTCCGGAATTGTGATGCCGCCAGCTTTGCTTTTCTTTTTCAACATTCCTCTGGCT
>NW_027404944.1:0-409 GCF_003265705.2 Callorhinus ursinus | reverse complement strand
TGGAGAAATGTCTGTTCGTGTCTTCTGCCCATTTCTTGATTGGATTATTTGTTCTTTGGGTGTTGAGTTTGATAAGTTCTTTATAGATTTTGGATACTAGCCCTTTATGTGATATGTCATTTGCAAATATTTTCTCCCATTCTGTCGGTTGTCTTTTGGTTTTGTGGACTGTTTCTTTTGCTGTGCAAAAGCTTTTTATCTTGATGAAATCCCAATAGTTCATTTTTGCCCGGGCTTCCCGTGCCTTTGGCGATGTTTCTAGGAAGAAGTTGCTGCGGCTAAGGTCGAAAAGGTTGCTACCTGTGTTCTCCTTTAGGATTTTGATGGAGTCCTGTCTCACATTTAGGTCTTTCAACCATTTGGAGTCTATTTTTGTGTGTGGTGTAAGGAAATGGTCCAGTTTCATTCT
>NW_027404943.1:0-2162 GCF_003265705.2 Callorhinus ursinus | reverse complement strand
GCGGGCTTTGGCAGGGCAGGGACGTGGGGTAGCTGAGGGTTAACCAGCACCTGCTGGAAAGGGGAGACCCGGGAGAGAGGAGGCTCAGCCCTCAGGCTGCTGGGGAGGAACTGCCCAGAAGCTGGATGAGAGCATGAGCTTGAGGAAGCTGGACGCCCACTCAGGACGGGAGGAAGACCCGAGAGCTCTCAGATCTGCAGAAGGTGCTGCCCCCAAAGAGGGACAGCGGGTCAGGGGCAGGGCGGCAGTGAGCAAGAGAGTCACAGATTATTTAAACAAGATGAAATTTTCAACCATCAACATAACATTTTGTCCATTCCTTTCTCTTTTCCTTCCTTCCTTCCTTCCTTCCTTCCTTTCTTTCTTTTCTCTCGTTCTCAGTCTTACAACCAGACAATTGTGGAGGAAATTCAATGTAATTTGTCATATTTCTCTCGTTCAATAAAACTGAAAAGAGAAAGACCACATGTTGCTGACAAGGAGTTACCTCATTAAAAGGGTCTTGCAAAGCTCATTATCTAATGACTTATCTCCCTGTTTACAAATGTCCTGTGATTCCAGAAATTTCCTAGAATCCCTGTAGCTCACGGAGGGGCTGGTGCACTGACACCAAACATTACAGACGATAAAAGCTTTCCAACGTGTCTGCAGAACTCACGATTCTGGAGATCACAGTATTTTCTTCTTTGTTCTTATTTAACTTGTTACACATAAGCAGCTGGTCTAAGATGAAGTAAGAACCAGAAAATGGGGCTCTTATTAAAACAGTCATTCAGTTCCCTCATTGGGGCCCCTCTGCTTGCCGCCTGTCCCGCCCAGGTCACCCCCACCCAGAGCCCCATCAGCAGTCTCCTGTTCCGGGCTCACCCTTACACACGCAGGTGGGCGCAGACCCTTGAATTCTAGAGGTTCCTTTCCTTCCTTTGCAAACAGAATGTCACTGCATTCAGGCCCTCATCTTGCCCAAGGAGCCGGACTAGAGCGGCTTCCTCAGCTCAGACGGGGGCTCTGGGTCGGCCCTCCTGCACACAGCAGCTGCAGAGGCTGCCCGAGCCCCTGGGCATGGCAGGCGGGGGTGCCCATCCCCACCGCTGGGTCCCACGCAGCCCCTCCTATGTCTCCTCCATCCCTCTCCCCAGGAGACTCCGGGCTCTCCTGGCCTCACCCCCCTGGGAGGGGTTCCCTTCATGCAGCCGGGCAGCCAGGGCTCAGGGTTCCCAGCCTGGCCTCAGCCAAAAGCTCCCTGTGTTCCTTCCGTTCACCCTGGGGCTCTAAACCGAATGCACTGCGTGTGCTCAATCATCACGGAGCTGAGTTCTCTGGTTCTTCAGCAAAGCCCTCAGGCAGCCCAGGAGCTCCTGCCTCCCTGCCCACCCAGCGGCCCCCCTCCCAGGGACCCCGGGCCACTCACTGAGGAGGAGGCTGGTGAATCCCAGGAGCCAGAAGGCCCTGCACAGGTGGGGGTCTTCTGAGCAGGTGCCCATGGCCGGCTGTCTCCCTGCGGGCTCGGCCTGGGCCTAATGGCTGCAGGAGAAACATCCAGTACACAGAGGCAAAGAGGAAAAGCTTCGCTGAGAAGAGCCCTTAGCTCCTCCCCACCCCAAGGGCAGGGCTGTTAGTTCGGGGACCTCACTGTCCAGTGTAGAGTAAGCCATTCCATCTCTCATGTTATCTCAGCACCTGCAGTGGGGCTCAGGAGATAATTGCAGAATAAATGTAGGAACAGCCCCCACTCCCCGCCCCCCCCCAGGAGGTCTGGTGCTGGAGGGGCCCCGTCCCTGTGCTCACAACCAGCTTGGTGGTCTCCCCTGCCCAGCCTGCACCCCTAGGGCCCCCGACCTGTGTCCCTGGGTTCCCAGGCAGCCCAGGACCCCTGCTCACAGGACCAGCCGATGGCCAGGCACAAGGTCAAATCTTAGAGCCAAGGACGCGGGGCCTCTCCTGCTTTGGGCCTGTCCTCTGTCTTTACACCGTTTCACGAGTCACATTTCCTTTCCGATGTTCTAGGTACTTCAGTGTCAGGTGTGTAAGTGAGAACTGGGAGCCCGAGAACAAAGCCCTCCTGGGAAGTGTGCACCCCACACCCCAATGCACACGTGGGCATGTCCCTACTGCAGGTCCCCAGGGCTCTGTCTGCAGCCGAGGGCCGGCCCTGCCCCCAC
>NW_027404942.1:0-2162 GCF_003265705.2 Callorhinus ursinus | reverse complement strand
GTACTGGCCAGCAGGCTACTCACGGGAAGACATTTGTTTTTCGCTCTAAGTTCCATTCTCCACAGACGTGTTTCTAGCATCCGAAACCTGGCCCCTTACCTGTCCTTCCACACATAGATATGAAAGTGTTTCTACCGTCAGATATCAAGGTGGCACTTCAGAGTTCCATGGTCCGCGGTCTCGTGTTTCAGAGTTTGTTTTATGACAGTTTCCCCCTGACTACCCAAGGACATTGGAAAAGGCTTGTATACTCGAAAAGCAAGAGTTTCCTTGAACGTCCTATTCTAAACAGACCGTTTCCACCAGTGGAACTAAAGGGCACCTTCCTCGTGCTGCCACACATACGTGCTGGAAGGCTTCACGCTGGAGACACTCGTGCAGCTCTGAAAAAGTGCAGTCTCTGCAATCTGGATTCCATGCCTAAGGACAAAACTCCCGCCCTATACTTCTACACCTTTCGGAGAAATCGCTTTTCTCTTCTGGAATCAAGATGTTAGCACGCAGTGGGTTTCTTCACAATCTTTTTCCTCAAAGGGTGGACTGAAGAACTCTCGGGATTCCTCCACACATATAGGCTTGGAATCTTCTCGTTGGAACCCCACAGTGTCGCTGGAACTTCCTTCCCCACAGAAGTCTTTCTCCAAGTGAAGGGCACGGCATTATCCTAGGGTTAGAACACAGACATCTGTTAGAAGGCTTTCTTTCGATGTGTCGTGTTCTACGTTGAATCTTGGCTTAGTCACAGGCTTGTTCTCCGGGACATCTAAGGCACTTTCGGCTTGCCTCTAGGCAAAGATGCTTGAATGCTTCTCACAGGAACCAAATTCCTCTGAGGGGAAAGTTGCATTCCCTAGAGAGTTCTTCACTGATAGAGGGATAGGACATGTTTTACATGCTTCCACACATTCAAGCCAGAATGCTTCTCGCTTGAGAAACTTGAGGTTCTCCAAAGGGTGCCTGCTCCACAGACGTTTATCTAAGCCTAAGGACCTTGTCTTTTCCCTAGTCTTCCACACAGATCCTGGATATCGGATTTCCCTCCTGGAAACACAATGTTGGGGGAAAGTCGCCTTCTGGGACATCTGATTTCTCAGAAGGAAATATATCACACATCAGAACGCTTCCATACCTGTGTGTTTTGAAAGTGTCTCATTGGAGGGAACTTGTGTTTCTTGGCAGCTGCTTTCTCCACATCCTGGTGCCTCCAATACGGGGACTTTGCCCTTTACCTATCCTTCTAGACTGATACTGGAAATGGCTGAGGACTCTTGAGAAAAGATGTTAAATTGACATGGCATTTTCCACAGGCTTTTTCTCTGAGGGAAGGAGAGGGCCCTCTCTGGATGCTTGTACAGGTACATGCTACAGGGCTTCACCCGGGAAGAATTTGTTGTTCGCTCCACGTTGTGTTCCCCACAGACGCGTTTCTGGGCATCAGGTCAAGGTCCCTTGATTCAATTTCCACACATAGACGTGAAATGGGTTCCATCATCTGACCTCCAGGGCGCAGGGGATGTTTCCATTGTCCGCAGTCTTGTTTCTCAGAGATCCCATTAGGGCAGACTCCTCAGGATGATACACTGCACTGGAGGAAGCTTGTACCTTGTGTAAGCAAGAGGTTCCTGGAACATTGTTCTAGACAGAGTGTTTTCACTGAGGGACGGATGTGGCACCCTCCTGATGCCTCCACACATACATTGTAGAAGGCTTCTCACTAGAGACACCGCTGTACTCTGAAAGAGGCATTCTCCACAGACTTGTTTCTAAGTGCCAGGACAACTCGCCATCTCTATACTACGACGCATCTGTGAGACATCGCTTTTCTCTTCTGGAAACCGCATGTTCGTGGAAAGTATTGTTGTACACAGCCTTTTTATCAGAGGGAAGGATGTGGCATTATAGTGATGCTTACACATTTTTAGACAAGAAGCTCCTTGCTTGGAATAGCACATTGGGACTGATGTCGCATACTTCACAGAATTGTTTCTCCAGGCCAAGGACACGGCATCTACTGAAAGCTACCACACAGCCCCGTACCTCTAGAAAAACATGCCACAAAATTCCTCGCTGTGACAAGCTTCTTCTTAGGGGAACTATGCATTCCCCAGAGATTGTATTCACAGAGTGAGGGGAGCCCATGTTTCTGAAGCTTCAGAACATAC
>NW_027404941.1:0-2163 GCF_003265705.2 Callorhinus ursinus | reverse complement strand
AACAAGATTGAAAAACCCCTGGCCAGACTGATCAAAAAGAAAAGAGAAATGATCCAAATCAACAAAATCATGAACGAAAGAGGAGAGATCACAACCAACAGCAAAGAAATACAAACAATTATAAGAACATATTAGGAGCAACTCTATGCCAACAAATTAGATAACCTGGAAGAAACGGGTGCATTCCTAGAGATGTATCAACTACCAAAACTGAATCAGGAAGAAATGGAAAACCTGAACAGACCTATAACCACTTAGGAAATTGAAGCAGTCATCAAAAATCTCCCAAGAAACAAAAGCCCAGGGCCAGATGGCATCCCAAGGGAATTCTATCAGACATTTAAAGAAGAATTAATACCTATTCTCCTGAAACTGTTCCATAAAATAGAAATGGAAGGAAAACTGCCAAACACATTTTATGAGGCCACCATTACCTTGATCCCCAAACCAGACAAAGACGCCATCAAAAAGGAGAATTACAGACCAATATCCTTGATGAACATGGATGCAAAAATTCTCACCAAAATACTAGCCAACAGGATCCAACAGTACATTAAAAGGATTATTCACCACGACAAAGTGGGATTTATCCCTGGGCTGCAAGGCTGGTTCAACATCCGCAAATCAATCAACGTGATAGAATACGTTAACAAAAGAAAGAACAAGAATCATAGGATCCTCTCAATAGATGCAGAAAAAGCATTTGAGAAAGTACAGCATCCTTTCTTGATCAAAACTCTTCAGAGCATAGGGATAGAGGGTACACACCTCAATCTCATAAAAGCCATCGACGAAAAACCTACAGCGAATATCATTCTCAATGGGGAAAAGCTGAGAGCTTTTCCCCTACGGTCAGGAACGTGGCACGGATGTTCACTCTCACCACTGCTATTCAGCATAGTATTAGAAGTCCTAGCCACAGGAATCAGACAACAAAAAGAAATCAAAGGCATCCAAATCGGCAAAGAGGAAGTCAAACTCTCACTCTTTGCAGATGACATGATACATTATGTGAAAACCCAAAAGACTCCACCCAAAAACTGCTAGAACTCATACAGGAATTCAGGCAAGTAGCAGACTATAAAATCAATGCCCAGAAATCAGTGGCATACCTATAAACAAACAACAAGACAGAAGAGAGACAAATCAAGGAGTCGATCCCATTCACAATTGCACCCCAAACCATAAGATACCTAGGAATAAATTCAACCAAAGAGGCAAAGGATCTGTACTCAGAAAACTATAAAATACTCAGGAAAGAAATTGAAGAAGACACAAAGAAATGGAAAAACGTGCCATGCTCATGGATTGGAAGAAACAACATTATGAAGATGTCAATGCTACCTAGAGCAATCTACAAATTCAATGCCATTTCCATCCAAATACCATCCACTTTTTTCAAAGAAATGGAACAAATAATCCTAAAATTTGTATGGAACCAGAGGAGACCCCGAAGAGCCAGAGGAATATTGAAAAAGAAAAGCAAAGCTGGCGGCATCACAATTCCGGACTTACAGCTCTATTACAAAGCTGTCATCATCAGGACAGTATGGTACCGGCACAAAAAACAGACACCTAGATCAATGGAACAGAATCGAGAGCCCAGAAAGGGACCCTCAACTCTATGGTCAACTTATCATTGACAAAGCAGGAAAGAATGTCCAGTGGAAAAAAGACAGTCTCTTCAACAAATGGTGTCGGGAAAATTGGACAGCCACATGCAGAAGAATGAAACTGGACCATTTCCTTACACCACACACAAAAATAGACTCCAAATGGTTGAAAGACCTAAACCTGAGACAGAAGTCCATCAAAATCCTAAAGGAGAACACAGGTAGCAAACTCTTCGACCTCAGTCGCAGCAACTTCTTCCTGGAAACATCACCAAAGTTACAGGAAGCCAGGGCAAAAATGAACTACTGGGATTTCATCAAGATAAAAAGCTTTTGCACAGCAAAAGAAACAGTCCACAAAACCAAAAGACAACTGACAGAATAGGAGAAAATATTTGCAAATGCATATCAGATAAAGGGCTAGTATACAAAATCTATAAAGAACTTATCAGACTCAACACCCAAAGAACAAATAATCCAATCAAGTAATGGGCAGAAGCCACGAACAGACATTTTTCCAAAGAAGACATCCAAACGGCCAACAGGCACA
>NW_027404940.1:0-2164 GCF_003265705.2 Callorhinus ursinus | reverse complement strand
GAGATCTCATGGATATTGGGCGAGACTCACTCCAAATCTCCTGTGGTTCTAATGACATCGGTCGAGATTTCAAGAAATCTCATGCGATATCAGGGCCCTTGGTCGAGATTTCGGTCCAAATCTCGTGAGTTCTCAATGACATTTGGTGAGAGTTCATTACAAATCTCGTGAGATATCAGGGACCATGGGCGAGATTTCACTCCAACTCTCTTGAGGTCTCTTGGTCTTTGGCGAGATTTTACTCCAAGTGTTGTGAGATCTCCTTCAAACCTTGGAGACGTCATTGCCAATCTCGTGAGATCTCATGGCTATGGATGGAGATTTAATCTACATCTCGTGAGATCTCAAGGGCATCAGGCGAGATTTTACTCCAAATCTTGGGAGCTGTCATGGACATCGGGTGAGCTATGTCTCCAAAACTCGTGAGATAATGGACCTTGGGCGAGATTGCACTCCATACCTCCTGAGGTCACAATGACATCGGGCGAGATTTCACTACACATCTCGAGAGATATCAGGGACATTGGGCAAGGTTTCACTCCTCATCTCGTGAGATAGCAGGGACCTTGGGCGAGATTTCACTCTCAATCTCGTGAGATCTCTTGGAGTTCGGGCGAGATTTGACTCCAAGTCTCGTGAGATCCCATCCAAACCTTGGAGACTTCAGTCCCAATCTCGTGAGATCTCCTGGACATTGGGCGAGATTTCAATCCAAATCTCGTGAGGTCTCAATGATACCGGGCGAGATTTCACACCAATTCTCGTGAGATCTGAAGGCCATCGGGCGAGATTTTCCTGTACATCTCTTGAGACCTCATCACACCTTGGAGAGCTCAGTCCAAATCTCGTGAGATGTCATGGATATTGCAAGAGATTTCACTGTAGATCTCGTGAGATCTCATGGACATCGGTCGAGATTTTACTTGCAATCTCTTGAGATTTCCTGGACGTCGGGTGAGATCTCATTCCAAATCTCGTGAGTTCTCATGGACATCGTGTGCGAATTCACTCCCAAACTCGGGAGATGTTATGGACGTCGGGTGAGATTTCCCTCCAAATCTCGTGTGATCTGTTCGAAATCTCACTGGAACAGGAACCAGCAGTTGTGGTCTAGGGCTCACACCTGTTGAAAGGGAAGCTAAGCAGCACGACACAGGTGTTGGGTAGTAAGAAGGGCAGGTGTTGGCATGATCACTGAGCATTATCGGCAACTAAGGAATCATTGTTGAGCACTACGACAGAATTCTCGGATGTTCTATATGCTGTCTAAATGAAAAAAAAAAACAATAAAAAATAAAAAGTAAGCCGATGGACCTAAGGGAAATGGAAGGAAAAATCAAATAAGACAAGACCAGAGAGGAAGACAAACCGGAAGAGAATCCTAACCCTAGATAACAAAGTGTGGGTTGCTGGAAGCAAGGTGGGTGAAGAATGGGGAAATTGGGGAATGGGCATTAAGGAGAGTACTTGTAATGAGCACTGGGTGCTAAACACAACCGATGGATCGCTAAATTCTACCCCTGAACCTAGTAACGCGCTCTAGGTTAAATTGGTTGTATTTAAATTCTTTTTCTTAGAAGAAATCTGTTAACATTTGGAGTCCGAGGCACTTGAAGTTGCCCAACGGACGGTGTTTTTATATAGGCTGTGCCATGGGTATTTAGAAGGAGCTCTCCTTATTTCCCGGCTCAAAGAAAATGAAGGGACACCTCTCATTTGTGGACTTGTCGCATTTTCATTTAAATTGTTGAATTTTGGCCATACATCCAGACAATTCCAAAACCTTGTTGAATTCCTCAGTTTAGCTTTACATTCAAGGAGGCAGGGGCTTTTCGTCCCTTAGGCAGTACCCAGGGATTGTTGGAAAGTTCACATCCTTGTCCTGCTCCAGGAGAGTGTCTCAGGGTCTGATATCCTAAAGGAAGATTGCCCTATTGCTCCTGAGCTGCTTCTGAGCTCTCGGGGCATAAGCCTGCTGAATGATAGCCAGCTTCTACTTCTCCCCTAGATGATTGAGGTGCCTTTATGCTGAAGATTAGACAGGAAGCAGCAGAGTAAGAGCCCTTTCAAGGAATACTACACCAAAGGCCTGCTTTCGAACCCTTGAACATCAGCCAAGAGGACAAAAGCGTCACCCTCATTTGCTTCTGGGCCTCTCCATGCA
>NW_027404939.1:0-2164 GCF_003265705.2 Callorhinus ursinus | reverse complement strand
CATTCCTTTTGATGGCTGCATAATATTCCATTGTGTATATATACCACATCTTCTTTATTCATTATGATGAACAGTCTCGAGCAAATAAAAAGATGTTCAACTTTTCTAGTAATTGGAGAAATGAAAATAAAACAATGAGATACAATTTCACTCTCTATCCATTTAAAATACACTTAAATATGTACTGCCACTTAACAAGATGAAGTCAATGAACATGGTAAATGTCCACAAACATAAGGCACAACCCTCCAACAAAATGACTCACAGTAATTCAACTGTCTTTGCATTTGGCAGTAATGTCATACAAGTGAATTTGCTGGTGACTAGCAAAAATGACCTCAAGGCCACGTAATCAAGAGTCTCATAACGACGAAGAAACCCTGAGTATACAGGTCAAGGCCAGAGGTTGCACCTGGCCAGATATGATATTACTTGCCTAATTTTCATTTAGGCATTTGCTATAACAAATAAAATAGTATCTCCTTTGAGTGAGAAGAGAAGAGAGAGGACAGATATTACTTAGCACCATTCTGTAACCATGAAATGAAGATATTTCCTGACTGTATTATTTAAAGAAAAAATGTCTTTAAAAAGAATATTCATCATTTCTATGTGTTCATCATAAAGCTCTATTTCCGAATTTAAAACATTATTTGGGGGCCGCCTGGGTGGTTCACTTGCTTAAGTGTCTGCCTTCAGCTCAGGTCATGATCCCAAGGTCCCAGAATCCAGCCCCACAACAGTCGCCCTGCTTAGTGGGGAGCCTGCTTCTCCCTTTCCCTCTGCTCCTCTTCACCCCCCACTTATGCTCTCTCTCAAATAAATAAATAAAATCTTTGAAAAAAAACCCATTACTTGGTATTTGCTTAAGAATCACATTGAGACAATATGGCTTTTGACATATTGAAGTTCTAAGGGAAAAACTAAGACATATTTTAATGTTTTAATATCAAAGTAAAAACAAATAAAAGAAATACTTTAAAAAAAAGAAATACTTTTTTTTGAATGTATAAAGGTTCTCAAAATCTAATATTGGCAAGGGTGTAGCTCTCATAACTGTTGGCAGGAAAGTAAATCAGTATGATTGTAGAGAGCAATTTGTTAGTTCCTAAGAAGCTGAAAATGCAACCCCACAACTAGACGTCTGTCATAGAGAAGCCCTTGCACTTGTGCACAAAGAATGTGGAACGGAGCTGTTCATAGCATTATTCCTAATGATAGCAAAAATGTCTATCAGTAAGGAATTAGATCCCAATGGAATATTATACAGCAGTTAAAATGAACAACCAAGAGCAATGCATTACCAACACAGAACTAATCTCAAAATCATATGGTATGTGAAAAAGTGACTTGCACAGAATGACACTATCCTGTTTAATTTTTTTTTCTAAAAAATACTCTATTTAGTGTATGGCTAGGTATATGGTCAATGAATAAAAATATGCCTAGAATAACATATGTCAACTTTAAAAGATTAACGTATGTCAACATTAGGTATCTGGTTACTTCAGGGAGGGGAAGTGAAAAGGAATTAAGACGGTTGGTTCATTTTGTCACATTTATTTCTTTAAGAAAAAAGAATCTAAAACAAATTTTGCATAATCTTCATATTTGCAAAAGCTGGGCAAAATATTTAATTCTGCCTTCATGAAAGAGCATAACTTTAAAGGTACTTCATTGAAAACTAGTAACTTAGAAATAGGGGAAATGCAGCAGAGAAAAGCACCATACAAATGAAGATTTATCCTCAGGAATGAGAAGCTTGAGGGACAGGGGCTGTCATATCTGAAGAAACAGGTGAGCAGGGAGGGGGGAGCAGCAGAAAACCTATTAAAATATTACTTTCCCACCTTGACATCTCTGAGTGTTCGAGGTTCCAAACTGTGGTTATTAAATGGAGGAGGGCACCTCTTTTTTTTTTTAATTTTTTATTGTTATGTTAATCACCATATATTACATCATTTGTTTTGGTGTACTGTTCCATGATTCATTGTTTGTGCATAACACTCAGTGCTCCATGCAGAATGTGCCCTCTTTAATACCCATCACCAGGCTAACCCATCCCCCTACCCTCCTCCCCTCTAGAACCCTCAGTTTGTTTTTCAGAGTCCATCATCTCTCCTGGTTCGTCTCCCCCTCTGACTTACTCCCCTTCATTCTTCCC
>NW_027404938.1:0-2164 GCF_003265705.2 Callorhinus ursinus | reverse complement strand
GCCCCAACGCCCACCAGCAGTGCGCCCAGGGGCTCCACGTTCCCTCTTCCCCCACAGCAGCCGGCTCCCCATCTTCCCAGTCTGAGAGCTTCCATCAAAAATAGTTTTTGTTTCAGAGACACACATTAATGTCTAAAGAGTAAATAAAATGCTACACGGTTGCTCTCACGGGACGTAGTAACAACCTCTGAAGTCCCTTTCGTTGTTGTTGCTTCAAGACACTCCTTTGCGGGCAGTGACTTTCCTACACACACTTGTTATTACCCTGTCCGATGCCTGCAGCTGTAGGAGAGGGCAACTCTTCTTTCTTGTGCTGAGGAAACTTCCTTCACCAGAGAACAGCAGGCCTGTTGTTCTCAAGGCCAGGTTCTGGAATACTATTGGTTCGCCCTGAAACACAAGCAGGCCTAGGACAAAAGCGAGTCACGTGGGAGAGAAAAGGTCAGAACAGGATTGTTCACAGGTGGAGTGTGGACCCTGGACATCAGCAACATGCTTCTCCTCTGATCTTCCATTCTTTATCTGTCGTGGGACCCTGACTCATTTACCAATTTGTATCTCATGATACTCTTTATTGATGTGGAGGCACCACTGACGTGTATGGATGTATGTGCACATGAGTGTAGGGGGGTGATGACACAGAAAGGCACACGCATGTAAATCACATGAAGACTGGACATTGGCAGCTTCTCCGTATCTCAGCACTGGAATCCCACTCAGGGCACGAACTGGGTTGTTGGTTTTCGCACCTTTAACAACCAGCGCCTAGGATAATGCTAGGAAACGGTCAAGTTTAAGGAGCCTTCGCTGAATGGGCATGGTTACTGAAGAAAACGTGAAAACTATAAAATAAATATAAAGAGAAAAAGAAAAAGCAGTGCAAAGTTCATCAGCCTGGATTGGGGGGGAGGGCGAACCTTCCTGTTTGCCTTCTGGCCTATTTTCTAAGGGAATGTACATATACGAATACATCAGCAAAGGCAGGGATATAAGAATTATCATCGGATATTCTCCTTTGTCCCTGAACAACTTCTCATGAGCATCTGGCCTTGTTTCTACTCTTAACTGCCACAAAATCAGTGGCCAAGCTGAAATTCAAATCCGGTCTGCCCGGAGGGAGCACTTGGATTCTTGGCCATCTGCTACGCACCTGCCACCTGAACTGGGCAGGAGGATAGCACATCCACCAGTAAATGTACGATATAATTTAATTCAATTTTAGCAAACATGCAAAGCTTAATCATGGCTCTCCCGGGGACAGTGCTCCGTGGACAGAAGCACTGATGTCTTCTGTGCCATTACCTGCTCTGTTCCCAGGGCCCGGCTCAGTTCCTGCCACATTCTGGGAGCTCGTTCAATAAGTGGTGAATGAGTGCATGGGTGGATAAATGAGTTTCGCAAGCATCTTTCCCGACAAGGCCATGAGTTGGAGGTTTTGAAAGGCCCTGTGTCAGACTACTCGGACATTCCTAAGTCAGTGCCTGCAGGGGATTAAGGGAAGATTCCCCGAGCAGGGCGGCTCCCTCCCAGGTCAGGTCATTTGGGAACAAGGCCCTCTGCCCAGGCTGGAGCCCTTGTCACTTTGCCCAGGTCTTTGAGCCAAGGGACAAGTGGGTCACTGACGGGAGGCTTGGCAAACATGAGTTAAACAGCATGCTTTGACAGCACTCCCTAAATCATGAACTGTGTGTACACCATATACTTTCTTCTCAGAATAGACCTGAATTTTCGTTCCCCTAGCTAGGGATTTCAAAAACCAAGCTTGGGAAATCAGAGAATTCTGAAAGGGCTCCCTTGGCACCCGAGTTTGAAAAGCAAGCTGTAGTGTGAGGTTCTTCCCTGTCCCACAGCTGAGGACCAAGAGGCTCCACGTACCCCACATCCTAGGGAGAGCATCCAAGAAGCAGCCAGATGCCGCGAGCCCCAGGGCTGACGACGAGGTAACAGCGCAGGCCTGTGCGATCAGTACCGCCTGGTCACCTCCCCCCTCTGGACCCTATAGAAGAGGCCCGGGCAGGAAGAGAAGGGGCCCTCGGGCACTCTGGGTGTCTTCTAGAGAGACCACTGAGGTTGGGGGAGAGGCAGTGGCTGCGCCAGGTGGGGCGACACCTTATCCAGAGACGGGGCTTGGAACGTGGGCCGCTGTCAGGGGCAGCGGTGGGCA
>NW_027404937.1:0-2165 GCF_003265705.2 Callorhinus ursinus | reverse complement strand
TTGAATCAGACTCCTGTGATAGCAGGCACGGATCATGTGTAGGGGTCACGAACCTAAACCTAAACCATACCCTAATCCGTACCCTAAAACAAAACAGTACCCTACACCTAACGCATGCCCTAAACCGTACCATAACTATAACCAGAAACCTGGGTCAGCGAGAGAAAAGAGGAAATCCCCGGAAGTTTGGGGTTCATGAGATAATTGCCCTCCAGTCCTGACATGAACATAACACTGAGCATAATGGACCTGCTGCTTTCTCTGAACACTGACATCCCGTGAAATGCTGCATCACTGACTCCAGCCTGAAGTTCAAAACATTGAGGCTCCTAGATCCAGAGCAGATAAGTGCTGTCAGGTGGGGATAAGTAGGTCCTCTGACCTATGGCCTGCACACCTGCTTCAATTCCTGGGAGAAGGGGAAACACACACTTGTCTTTTAAGTAGTAATTATCTTCATTCTAAAGTGGACCAATGACTTTGACATTTTTGGAAAAGCGAAATGCCTCTTCCAAAGGAACACCTCAACTCCTCTGTTCCTACTGCAACTTGAGTGGGATCTGGTTGACTCGAGCCCCCAGGCCCCCACCTGGAGGATCCTCCGGTACCAACCTGACAGCCCATGACCAGGATCCCCGGGGGCACAATGCTGAATTTGGGGGATGACTCTGGGGCTTCTTGCCACCGCACCTGTGCCAGGAGAAGCGGGTACCTGGAGGGCCCTCCCAGACAATCCCAACCGATCATTATCACCATCCCTGGGGAACACGGGGCCCAATTATGAAATTGGGGGATGGCTCCGGGGCTTCTTGCTACCGCACCTGTGCCGAAGTGAGCAGGAACCTGAAGGACCCTCCCAGAACATGATAACGGACCATTACCACACTCCCCCTGAGGACATGGTGCACAATGCTGCAGTTGGAGGATGGCTCTGCGGCTTCCTGCCGCCACACTTGTGCCCGAGGGAACAAGAATCTGTGGACCCACCCAGATGATCCTGAGGGACCATGACCACGATCCCTGAGGACATGGGTCACAATGCTCAGTTGGAGTCCCTTGGTCCTGAAACCAGCAGGAACGGAGCTCCAAGGGAAAAGAGGAGACTCCACGAGGATTTCTATCCAGGCAAAGGGGGCCCAATGGAGGGCACAGGAGCAGCAACCCCCCACTTCCGCAGGCCATTGGATCAGGATCACCTCCTGCACTTACTTAGCACATTGTCCGTCTTCGTCTGTGGACAGTGACCGGCCCACTCAGGGCTGGTGCACTTCCAGAGGAAGACAAGAAGCTTATCATTGCTTTCTCGTGCGTCAGAGGACAAACGCCCAAAGAAGCAGAGGATATACATCTTCCTCTTGATTCGGAGAAGGTAGCCACTGTCCTGGGGCGGGACCGGGTCAGGAGTGTGTTCTTTCTGAAGTCCCTGCCTGAGGTGGGTGTTGCTATGCCTAAAAAAGGCCCACTCAGGCCCAGAGGCCTTGGATCTCCATCCCCGACCTCCTGTGTTCCCAGTCTGGGGAAAATGTTTTCTAACCCCTAGAGATCTTTCTAAACAGAGCACAACTCGGGGCTTGGGAGGCTGAGGACCTGGCTACGCAGAACTTGGCAGATCACTGGGCCACAAGTCTGGAGACCAAAGTCAGGGCCCTCCTGGTTGCAGCCACAGGGTCCCCATGTGGAAGAGGATCCAGAATCACTGCTCTGGTCAGGGTGAGGAGGACTTTGGAAGGAATGGAGCTCCAGGATCGGAGAGGGATACAGCGACAAGGAAGGCTTCTGACGATTCCCACACCGCCCGTGGAACCCACAGATCCTGCTCCTGTGAGAGACCCAGGCACAGAGACAGAGAAGGAGACAGAGAATGAACACAGGACAGAGGGAACCAGTAGAAGTCACAGACTCCATCAGCTTGGAAATGACATCCCGGCCTTTTGTGCCACTCTCCTCCGGAGAGCGCCGTCACATAGGCCATTCACCCCGGAGGGGAGGGGATTCCATAGGGATGTGTGACCAGGACTCAGGTGTGCCAGGAGCCACTGTGGGGACTGCCCATCACATGGGCACACATGAGGCCCAAGGTCCTGAGCCTAACCCTAATGGGAGCCCCTGGAAGTCTGTGTTGTGAGAGGACAAGGTCAGAATCCGTTCATTACTAACTTCCCACG
>NW_027404936.1:0-2165 GCF_003265705.2 Callorhinus ursinus | reverse complement strand
GTGGGGGTGTCTTTGGGTCTAAAATGAGTCTCTTGCAGACAGCATATCGATGGGTCTTGTTTTTTTAATCCAATCTGATAGCCTGTGTCTTTTGATTGGGGCATTGAGCCCATTTACATTCAGGGTAACTATTGAAAGATAGGAATTCAGTGCCATTGTATTGCCTGTAATGTGACTGTTACTGTATATTGTCTGTGTTCCTTTCTGATCTATGCTGCTTTTAGGCTCTCTTTTTGCTTAGAGGACCCCTTTCAATATTTCTTTCAGGGCTGGTTTTGTGTTTGCAAATTCCTTAATTTTTGTTTGTCCTGGAAGCTTTTTATCTCTCCTTCTATTTTCAATGACAGCCTTGTTGGGTATAGTATTCTTGGCTACATATTTTTCTCATTTAGTGCTCTGAAGATATCATGCCAGTCCTTTCTGGCCTTCCAGGTCTCTGTGGATAGGTCTGTTGCCAATCTAATGTTTCTACCATTATAGGTTACATATCTCTTCTCCTGAGCTGCTTTCAGGATTTTCTCTTTGTCTCTGAGACTCGTAAGTTTTACTATTAGATGTCGGGATGTTGGCTTATTTTTATTGATTTTGAGAGGGGTTCTCTGTGCCTCCTGGATTTTAATGCCTGTTTCGTTCCCCACATTAGGGAAGTTCTCTGCTATAATTTGCTCCAATAGACCTTCTGCCCCTCTCTCTCTTTCTTCTTCTTCTGGGATCCCAATTATTGTGATGTTGTTTCATCTTATCGTATCGCTTATCTCTCAAATTCTGCCCTCGTGATCCTGTAGTTGTTTCTCTCTCTTTTTCTCAGCCTCTTTATTTTCCATGATTTGGTCTTCTATATCACTGATTCTCTCTTCTGCCTCATTTATCCTAGCAGTTAGTGCCCCCATTTTTGATTGCACCTCATTAATAGCCTTTTTTATTTCGACTTGGTTAGATTTTAGTTCTTTTTTTTCTCCAGAAAGGGTTTCTCTAATAACTTCCACACTTTTTTCAAGCCCAGCTAGTATCTTAAAGTCATGATTCTGAACTCTAGGTCCGACCTCACACTAATGTCCGAATTGAGTAGGTCCTTGGCCGATGGTACTATCTCTTGTTCTTTTTGCTGAGGTGATTTTTTTCGTCTTGTCATTTTCTGCAGAGGAGAACAGATAAATGAGAGAACAAAATGCTAACAGGTTAACAACATCCTCAGCAAATATTCTCTATACAAATCAGAAAAGACCTGAAACCAGGGGAAAAGAAAGGGAAAGAAAGAAAAAAGAAAGAGAAAAAAAGATAAGAAAAAGATAAAGATAAAAACAAACAAAAACAGAACAATACAAAAAAACCAGAATATGATCACATATGTTCCGGCTAGTGCATAGATCACTGCCACACACTGGATTTTGGGTGTATTTTGGTCTGTTAGAAAAAAGTGCCTCCTAAAATTTTAAAGGAAGAAAGACTTATATATGTACAAAATAAGGGTTGATACAATGAAGGGATGGAAGATGAGTGTAAAGATGAAAATTATAAAAGATTTTATAAAAGGAATTGATAAGATAATAAGTTGTTTGAAAAAAGAAAGAAGATTTTTAAGAAAAGATGAATAAAGAAAAGGGAGAGAATGTGATCAGGCAGGAGACTAGAACAAAGCCATACACTAGTGATTTAGGGTATATTTTGATCTGTTAGAAGAAAGTGTATATCAAAATTTTAAAGAGAGAAGAACTTATATATATATATGCCAAAAATAAGGGTAACTACTATGAAGGGATAAAATATGACTTTAAAAATGAAAAATAAAAATGTTTTTTTAAAAAAGGGATTGATAAGATGTTGGTTGAGAAAGGGAAAAAGAAAAATTCAAAAAGAAACACCAAGGGCGCCTGGGTGGCTCAGTTGGTTAAGCAACTGCCTTCGGCTCGGGTCATGATCCTGGAGTCCTGGGATCGAGTCCCACATCAGGCTCCCTGCTCAGCGGGGAGTCTGCTTCTCCCTCTGACCCTCTTCCCTCCCGTGCTCTCTCTCATTCTCCCTCTCTCTCTGAAATAAATAAATAAAATCTTTAAAAAAAAAAAGAAACACCAAAAAACAGTTAAAAAAATTAACTTTGAAAAACTAATGAATCATGGTAAAAAAGCCATGAATTCTATGTGCATTATTCCCCTAGCGCTGGAGTT
>NW_027404935.1:989-2165 GCF_003265705.2 Callorhinus ursinus | reverse complement strand
GAGGGTTAGGGTACGGGATAGTCTTAGGGTACGGGTTAGGGTAGGGGTTAGAGATAGGGTACGTGTTAGGGCACGGTTTAGGGTACAGGTTAGGGTTTAGGTTTAGGGTACCCTTTATGGTACGGGTTAGGGTTAGGGGACGCTTTAGGTTTAGGGATCGGTTTAGGGGCAGGGTTAGGGGTTAGGGTTTGGGTAGGTGTTAGGGTTAGGCTACGGGTTAGTTTTAGGGTACAGGTTAATAGTAGTGTTAGGGACCTCTACACATGTTCCGTGCCTGCTATCACAGGAGGCTGGTGCAAACCTGGCATTGCAAGAATGAGCCAGGGGCTGCGCTTGGCATGGAACACAGCCGAGAGGGGCTTGAATCTGCTCTGGGGACCAGGCAAACCCACCCCCCTCCTGCCTGTGTCCCAGCCCCCGTGGGAAGCTAGTCATGAACTGATTCTGACCTTGTCCTCTCCCAACACAGACTTCCAGGGCCTCCCATTACGGTTAGGCTCAGGTCCATGGTCCCCGTCTGTGCCCATGTGCTGGGCCGTCCCCACCGTGGCTCCTGGCAGCCCTGAGTCCTGGTCACACATCCCTGTGGAGTCCCCTCCCCTCCAGGGTGGATGGCCAATGTGACGGCGCTCTCAGGAATAGAATGGCACAAAATGCCGGGATGTCATTTCTGAGCTGATGGAGTCTGTGACTTCTACTGGTTCCCTCTGTCCTGTGTTCATTCTCTGTCTCCTTCTCTGTCTCTGTGTCTGTGTCTCTCACAGGAGCAGATCTGTGGGTTCCATAGGCGATGTGAGAACCCTCAGAAGCCTCCCTTGTCCCCGTTTCCCTCTCTGGTCCTGGGGTTCCGTTGCGGCCTAAGGCCTCCTCACCCTGACCGGAGCAGTGATTCTGGATCCTCTTCCACATGGGGACCCTGAGGCTGCAACACGGAGGGCCCTGACCTTGGTCTCCAGACTGGTGGCCCTGTGCTCTGCCACGTTCTGCGTAGCCAGATCCTCAGCCCCCCAAGCCACGAGTCTGTCCTCTGCTGAAAAGCACCTCGAGGGGTTAGAATCCATGTTCCCAAGACTGGGATCTCAGGGGTTCGGGGATGGATATCCAAGGCCAACAGGCACTTCTACAAGATTGTCGGAACCTTGGGACAGGTTGGCTGCAGAGATGCAGCCAACCTGT
>NW_027404935.1:0-889 GCF_003265705.2 Callorhinus ursinus | reverse complement strand
GCAGTGATTCTGGATCCTCTTCCACATGGGGACCCTGAGGATGCAACACGGAGGGCCCTGACCTTGGTCTCCAGACCGGTGGCCCTGTGCTCTGCCACGTTCTGCGTAGCCAGATCCTCAGCCCCCCAAGCCCCGAGTCTGTCCTCTGCTGAAAAGCACCTCGAGGGGTTAGAATCCATGTTCCCAAGACTGGGATCTCAGGGGTTCGGGGATGGATATCCAAGGCCAACAGGCACTTCTACAAGATTGTCGGAACCTTGGGACAGGTTGGCTGCATCTCTGCAGCCCAAGTGACAGCCGAGTAAGTTGAGGCCTTTTGTGCTATAGCCCTCCGGACTTGGCGGTGGGTATCTCTTCCTACTCCCAAGTGCCCAGGGTGGTGGTGGATAACGGAACCCAGACCCTGTCTTTTCCCCGTGCCCTGGCAAGCCCCTGGGTCCCTTAGGGAACCCTGACCATCAAGCGGACTGTCGCACCGTCCCTATGGGACCTGGTTCCGTGTCCTCCAGCCCCACAGTGAGGAGAGGTGAGGTCAGGCAGTAGCGGGGAGAGGGCAGAGTGGACTCTCCCTGGGGGCGATGGATCCCTGCTCAGTGCAGACCTGTTGTGTGCTGGCCCCTCGGGCACCGTGATTCCAGCTCCTGGTCTGGCTCCGGGAGGGATACCAGAGTGTGGCTCCTGCTAGCTCAGATGTGTCACTCTCTCCTGGAGCTACAGCCTGTCCATGCAGCTGAACTCCCCCTCCTAGTCGGCCAGCTCACCTTCACGGTCAAGAACAGGCCATCATGAATGTCAGGGGCCAGTGCGTGGCTGCTCAGGCAGGCGAGGGCTCAATTTCAACGGAGGGAGACTCTGGCTTGTGTAGCAGGGGCTCTGGAGGGCTGCCTTT
>NW_027404934.1:0-2165 GCF_003265705.2 Callorhinus ursinus | reverse complement strand
TTTGGAAAAATGTCTGTTCATGTCTTCTGCCCATTTCTTGATTGGATTATTTGTTCTTTGGGTGTTGAGTTGGATAAGTTCTTTATAGATTTTGGATACTAGCCCTTTATCTGATATGTCATTTGCAAATATTTTCTCCCATTCTGTCGGTTGTCTTTTGGTTTTGTGGACTGTTTCTTTTGCTGTGCAAAAGCTTTTTATCTTGATGAAATCCCAAGAGTTCATTTTTGCCCGGGCTTCCTGTGCCTTTGGCGATGTTTCTAGGAAGAAGTTGCTGCGGCTGAGGTCGAAGAGGTTGCTACCTGTGTTCTCCTTTAGGATTTGGATGGACTCCTGTCTCACGTTGAGGTCTTTTGACCATTTGGAGTCTATTGTTGTGTGTGGTGTAAGGAAATGGTCCAGTTTCATTCTTCTGCACGGGGCTGTCCAATTTTCCCAACACCATTTGTTGAAGAGACTGTCTTTTTTCCACTGGACATTCTTTCCTGCTTTGTCAAAGATAAGTTGACCATAGAGTTGAGGGTCCATTTCTGGGCTCTCGATTCTGTTCCACTGATCTATGTGTCTGTTTTTGTGCCAGTACCATACTGTCTTGATGATGACAGCTTTGTAATAGAGCTGGACGTCCGGAATTGTGATGCCGCCAGCTTTGCTTTTCTTTTTCAAGATTCCTCTGGCTATTCTGGGTCTCTTCTGGTTCCATACAAATTTTAGGATTATTTGTTCCATTTCTTTGAAAAAAGTGGATGGTATTTTGATGGGGATTGCATTGAATGTGTAGATTGCTCTAGGTAGCATTGACATCTTCACAATGTTGGTTCTTCCAATCCAAGAGCATGGAACGTTTTTCCATTTCTTGGTGTCTTCTTCAATTTCTTTCCTGAGTATTTTATAGTTTTCTGAGTACAGATCCTTTGCCTCTTTGGTTAAATTTATTCCTAGGTATCTAATGGTTTTGGGTGCAATTGTAAATGGGATCGACTCCTTGATTTGTCTCTCTTCTGTCTTGTTGTTGGTGTATAGGAATGCCACTGATTTCTGTGCATTGATTATATAGCCTGCTACTTGACTGAATTCCTGTATGAGTTCTAGCAGTTTTGGGGTGGAGTCTTTTGGGTTTTCCACATAAAGTATCATATCATCTGCAAAGAGTGAGAGTTTGACTTCCTCTTTGCTGATTTGGATGCCTTGGATTTCTTTTTGTTGTCTGATTGCTGTGGCTAGGACTCTAGTACTCTGTTGAATAGCAGTGGTGAGAGTGGACCTCCCTGCCGCGTTCCTGACCTTAGGGGAAAAGCTCTCAGCTTTTCCCCATTGAGAATGATATTCGCTGTAGGTTTTTCGTAGATGGCTTTTATGATATTGAGGTATGTACCCTCTATCCCTGAAGAGTTTTGATCAAGAAAGGATGCTGTCCTTTGTCAAATGCTTTTTCTGCATCTATTGAGAGGATCCTATGATTCTTGTTCTTTCTTTTGTTAATGTATTGTATCATGTTGATTGATTTGCGGATGTTGAACCAGCCTTGCAGCCCAGGGATAAATCCCACTTGGTCGTGGTGAATAATCCTTTTAATGTACTGTTGGATCCTATTGGCTAGTATTTTGGTGAGAATTTTTGCATCCATGTTCATCAAGGATATTGGTCTGTAATTCTCCTTTTGATGGGATCTTTGTCTGGTTTTGGGATCAAGGTAATGGTGGCCTCATAAAATGAATTTGGAAGTTTTCCTTCCATTTCTATTTTTTGGAACAGTTTCAGGAGAATAGGTATTAATTCTTCTTGAAATGTCTGATAGAATTCCCCTGGGAAGCCATCTGGCCCTGGGCTTTTGTTTCTTGGGAGATTTTTGATGACTGCTTCAATTTCCTTAGTGGTTATAGGTCTATTCAGGTTTTCTATTTCTTCCTGGTTCAATTTTGGTAGTTGATACATCTCTAGGAATGCACCCATTTCTTCCAGGTTATCTAATTTGCTGGCATAGAGTTGCTCATCATATGTTCTTATAATTGTTTGTATGTCTTTGGTGTTGGTTGTGATCTCTCCTCTTTCATTCATGATTTTGTGGATTTGGGTCATTTCTCTTTTCTTTTTGATCAGTCTGGCCAGGGGTTTATCAATCTTGTTAATTCTTTCAAAGAACCAGCTCCTAGTTTCGTTGATCT
>NW_027404933.1:0-2167 GCF_003265705.2 Callorhinus ursinus | reverse complement strand
CTGTACAAAGATTTTTATTTTTATTTTTTTACATTTCTTTTTTAAGAGTGAGTGAGTGTGCAAGTGGTCAGGGGCAGAGGTAGAAGGAGAGAGATTCTTAAGCAGCCCCACACTCAGTGTGGAGCCTGACGTGGGCTCGATCTCTTGACCCTGAGATCATGATCTGAGTCAAAATTAAGAGTCAAACGCTTAACCAACTGAGCCACCCAGGCACCCAGAACAGATTTTTAATTTTTAGGATATTATTTTATCTATTTTTTTCTTTGCTTTCTTACGCTTTTTTGTCAGATCTAATAGCATTGCTAGATCCAAGGTTATGAAGATTTGTCCCCATTTATTTCTTCTAGAGTTTATAGTGTTACCTCTTACATTTAAGCCTTTAATGTATTTTGAGTTAATGGTTATATGTGGTGTGAGGTAAGGGTCCAGTTTCATTCCTCTGTACATGGATAGCCAATTGTCTAGCACCCTTTGTTGAAAAGACCATTCTCTCCCCCAGTGTAATGTTGTCCACCCTTGTCAAAATTCAGTGGACCATAGATGAAGGGGTTTATTTCTCGGCTCCCAGTTAAATCCCACTGATCTGTATGCATATCTTTTTAAAAAAATATTTTATTTCTTTATTTTTAAAAATGTTTTAAATTTAATGTCAATTAACGTATAATGTATTATTTGTTTCAGGGCGAATGCATATCTTTATGACAGTATCAAAATGTTTTATTTACTGTTGCTTTGTATTAATATTTGAACTTTGGAAGAATGACCTTTCACCTTTGATTTTCTTTTTCAAGATTGTTTTGGCTATTTTGTGGTCCCTTGAACCTCCATATGACTGTTAGGATTAGCTTGTGCAGTTCTTTCCAAAGGCCTTTGTGAATTTTCTTGGGAACACATTGAATTTCCACATTGCATTGTGTACTATTGCCATCTTATCGATAGTATGTCTTTTCATCGCCGTGGGGTCCTCATATTTATTTAGGTTTCCCTTTCTTTCAGCAATGTTTTGTTATTTTCAGTGTACAAGGCTTGCATCTTCATTACATCTGTTCCTAAGTATTTTGTCAATGTTAATGTTCCCTAAAATGGAAATGTTTTCTTAAATTATTTTTTGGATGATTCATGGCTAATGTATACAAATAAGAGAGATTCTTGTGTATTGATAGTGACTGGCTGTAATCATTTTTTGTTGATTGTTTAGGAAGCTCTGTCTATAAGATGATGTCATCTCTGGTCTCTGAATAGACCTAGTTCTACTGTTTTCTTCCACATGTGGATTTCTTGCCTTATCAATCTGGGTAGAACTTTCAGTACGATACTGAGCAATGAGTGAAAGCCAGCATGATGGATTTGTGTTTGATTTCAGAGTAGAGCTGTCAGTCCTCAAAATTGAGCATGATGTTTGTTTACAGTTAGTGTTGGGGTTAGGGTTAAGGGTTAGGTTTAAGGGTTAGGGTTAAGGTAGGTGACACTGTCACCCATGAAGCCTGACACTCAGCATGCTGGCGCCAGGAACACTCCCCCTGTGCTGACCTCCCGGGCAAACCCTGCACGTCCCCTCCCCTGGCTGACCCCCTGCAGGTTCTGTCCCCACCTGCCATGAGTTGAGCACCTTTGGGCACAGCCCTTGTTTCTATGCCCTACAGACTGGGTAGAATCAGCTGCATGGGTTTCTAGCCTCTAAGCATCAGTCTCCCTTTTGTAAGATGGGGTCCTAATGGCTCCCATCTCTGGGAGCCGAAGGTAGGGAGGCCCCACCAGCAGATGCACTCAGGCCAGGCCAGGAGGGTCGCTGTGGCTTAAACAGCTGAGGGCCTGCCCCCTTGAAGAAAGTGCACACGTTCACGGCCCACGTTTTGGGGTCCTGCCGCCAGCCTCTGGCAGTGACCCTCCTCCAACCCTGTCCCCTGTCCCTGTGGATACATGGTCTTCCTGGAGCTGTTCCTGCAGACAGTTCAGAAACACTTCATGGTGGGACACAGGGTCACCTACTACGTCTTCACCAATCAGTTGCACACCGGACCCCATGTGCCTCTCCGGGAAGGACGGAAGGTTGTGGTCCTCGAGGTTCCCGGCACCCCGCGCTGGGAGGATGCGTCCATGCAGAGCACAAGATGATCCGCCGCTTCTGTAAGCAGCTCTTCCTGTCATCATGCGCTGAAATAAAGTT
>NW_027404932.1:0-2167 GCF_003265705.2 Callorhinus ursinus | reverse complement strand
TTTGAAAGAAATGTAAAGGAAAAAAAGAAGAATATTTTGAGAAAACATAGCTGATCATCTCCCAAAGTTGACAAAAGACATGAGCCTAAAATTTAAGAAAATGAACAAAACCCAAATAGAGGGAATCCAAGACAGTCATCAAGACACATGGTATAGACTAAATTCGGTCCCCCATCCCATTCACATGTTTCAGTTCTAACCCCTATGAAACTGGACCTGGCACCTTGGGAGGAACATAGGTTGAGTTAGGTCACAAGGTTAGGACTCTCATGATGGGGTTAGCATGCTTATGAGAAGAGACACAGAGAGCTTGCACTCTCCATGCACACCTACAAAGAAAGGTTATGTGACCACAAAGCCAGAAGGGGGTTATCAACAAACCTCCAGGAGGACGGGCTTCCTCAGATCCTGACCACACTGGTGCCTTATGTTGGACTTCTACCAAGCAGAATTGTGAGAAAATATATTACGGATGTTTAGCCATTTTCTAAACTTAGCATTTGGTGCATTTTTACACAAGACAAGAAAGGAGGATTCATAAGGTATAACACTGGACTTTATCAAGATTAAAACCGTCTGTTGTTGTAAAGATCTTGTTAGGAGGATGAAAAGACAAGCTATAGACTAGGTGAATATATTTTCAAACCACTTATCTGACAAAGAACTTCTATCTATATTATATAAAAAAATAAAACACAACCAGGGGAGAGGAAAAAAAAAAAAAACTATCCAAATAGCAAATGGGCAAAAGTCATGAACAGACATTTCAGCAAAGAAAACATGCAGATGGCAAATAAGCACAAGAAAAACTATACATTAGTTGCCATGAGAGAAATGTAAAGGAAAACCTGTGAGTAATCACTACTACCTACGTGTTAGGAAAGCTCGTTAAATTAAAACAGAGTAAAAACATCAAATGTTGGAAAGAGCCAGATCTCCTACATTGCTGGTGGGAATGTAAATGGAACAGTCACTCTGGTAAGACAGTTTGACTGGTTATGCAAAAGCGAAATATAAATGCAAAAACCCACTGTCCTGAACCTTTATTCTCGAGAATGAAAATTTAAGATCCCACAAAACAATATGCCAAATATTCACTGTGGGATTATTTGTAGTCTCTAAATCCCGGAAACAAAAATATCCCTCAAAAGTGGAGCAGATGAACAAACTGTGGCATTTCCAAACTAGGGAGCCCAAATCAGTGATAAAAAGTCATAAAGTTAGGATAACACAAAACGTGAATGGATTCCAGGCGTATTATCCCAAATGAAACCAAACAACATCACCGGTCACAGCTGTAGGAGTTCCCTCACGTAACAAAATGCCAATATATCCAAAATGTAAAACACAGGGGGGAATGCCATGGGCAGGGATGGGTAGCATGAAGGAGATCTTTGGGCTGACAGAGTAGTTCCATACCTGGATTATGCTGTTGAATATGTAAATGTCCATGACAAAGTGACAGACCTAGACATGTCCACCATACCACACTGTCAGTTTCCTGGTGCGAATAGTGTTCTGCAGTGATGTAGGATGTTACCTTGGGGCAAAATGTGCCAAGAGTGCCTCTGCGATGGGACATTTCTGTACTATCTGAATCTCTAAATGGACCTAAATCCCTCCCTACCTATAGGATCGCTCTACCTGTCAACACACCTCAGCATAGTTCCCTAAAGCTATCCGTCCCACCCTGGCTCCCGGAAGCTCCAAGCTTCCCCAGGACCCCAATGTGTGGGTGTCAAGCAGCAGTGTAGGAGGCAGGAGGAACCTGGTGTTGGTCTGTGACTGGGCAGGTGCTGGGCTGTGATGTGCTGTACACACAGGGGCAGAGAGGGCCAGGTGTGGGACAGGACAGAGGCAGGACACAGACTGCTCTCCTGAATCTGCTGTTCTGAGTTTGGGAAGGAAGTGACGGGGCAAGGACCTGGCTCACAGCCTGCCCTCCCTCCTCTGGACAGCATCCGTCCCCTGGCCTTAGAGATCCCCTCCCCAACCCTGCCGTCTCCTGCATCCTGCTCACACAGCCACCCCCCCAACGTTGCCGGCATTTTACAGGTGAAGAAATGGTGGATCAAGGAATCAATTGCTCTGCTACAAACCCCCAAAGTGGGGTCCTAGCCCCTCCAAGATCCTGCTGTGTCCAGAAACATGTGTCTGGTAAGTGGGG
>NW_027404931.1:0-2167 GCF_003265705.2 Callorhinus ursinus | reverse complement strand
ATGGCACATGCTGGGTGAGGGTGGCCAGGAAAGGCTGTGTTGGCTTCGAGGTGCCAGAGGTCCATGAAGGGGCGCTCACCATAGTGCTGACTTATGGTGCAGTGCCTTGTTTTCAGTAACTAGTTCATTCCGAGTTAATGATCAATTTGAAAACCTAATGCCAGAGGATTCTTTTTAAGGAGTAGGCATCTCTTACCTAGGCATTACATATGAGTGGGATCTCTGTGGGAGGGAGCCCAGGGAGGGTATGCACTTGAGCCAGCTCTTCTGAGATTTCTTCTCAGGCTGGCCTGGGCCTTCCTTTGTGGGTCTCATGGCTCTGCCCTTCTTCTCAGGAGTGTCACTGGGGAGGCCTGGAATGAGATCATGCCGTCTTGTCTCAGCAACCAGGCCTCTGATGAGCACGCCAATGCCAGTGAGTGTGGGAGCAACTTTGCCTACTTCTACTTTGTCTCCATCTTCCTTTGCTCCTTTCTGGTAAGTCCTGGTCACTGTGCCCCTGTGTCCACCTGTCTCAATCCATCCCAGGCCCCCCCTACATCTCTCACTGATCCCTGATACTGATTCATGTCACATTACAAGCGGATTCTGTGTTGATGGTCCTGTTTCCCCAGAGACGATGACCTCTAAAAGACACACTCTGTCATGAGCTCCTGTGGGCCTTGCCTTTCCTTCTCAGAAAGGGCTTTAAGTTTCCACGGGACAACTGTCCTTTAGACTTTAGCCTCTGCCATGGTGATGAGTTACAAAGAAGCAGCACTGCAGCTGGTGTGCCTGGGGCAGATGAGCCTCAGGAAACTGGTTGTTGCGGTGGTAAGTGGACTAGGTCCAAGTCAGCAGACACCTCTGGGAAACTTTGAGCACGGGCATGACACAATCTAGTTGATACTTTAAAACCTTGCTCTGGTCTCTGGTCAGGAGAGGCTGAAGAGTGGTCAGGAGATGGTTGGAGGTGACAGTGCCTAGAGAAGGGTGGGGATGAAGGGAGTTGAGCTTCACTTTAAAGACAGAGCCAACATGACTGATGAGTAAGCACAGGCATGAGAGAAAAAGAGAAAGAAAGCCGCACCTGCCGTTTGCTGGGGTGCTGGAGAAACAGGCGCTCGTTCATGCCAGTGAGAATGTGACGAGGTGCAACAGCTGTGAAAGACAGTATGGTAGCTCCTCAGTAAACTGAAAATAGAATGGCAGTATAATCCAGCAACTCCACTTCTGGGCGTATGCCAGAATTGAAAACAGGGACTTGAATAAATATTTGTACACATACGTTCATAGCAGCATTATTCACAATGCCCAGGAGGTAAAAGCAACCAAAGTGCCCATCAATAAGTGATTAGTATACAAAATGTGATATGAACATACAAGGGAATATCATTCAGCCTTAACAAGAGAGGCCATTCTGGCCCATGCCTCAATATGAATGAATCGTGAAGTCATTATGCCAAGTGAAATAAACCAGTGACAAAAGGAAAAATAACTGTATGGTTTCACCTATCTGATGCCCTCGAGTGAAGTTCACAGAGACAGAGAGTAGGATATAGGATGGCGGGTGCCAGGGACTGGGGGAGGGGTGGGAGTTCGTGTTTAATGGGGTCAGGGTTTCGTTTGGGGAAGATGGAAGAATTCTGGAGATGGACGGTGGGGATGATTGCACAACAGTGTCAGTGTGCTTGATGCCGCTGCACTGTGCACCTAAAAGTGGTTAAATTGGTCAGCTTTTTGCTATGTATGTTTTACCACAATTTAGAAAATTGTATTAAAAAAGAATTAACATAAATCCTATCCAAACTCTTTTTATTTTTTTAGAGGGGGGAGGGAAAGAGGAAGAGAGAGAATCTCACGCAGACTCCATGCTGATTGCAGAGCCCGACGTGGGACTCCATCTCACGACCCTGAGATCATGACCTGAGCTGAAATCAAGACTCGAACGCTTAACTGACTGAGCCAACCAAGTGTCCCCTATTCAGATTCTTTCAAAAAGTAGAAGAGCAAACACCTCCTGACACATCCTGTGATGCTGCCATTGTCCTAATACCAAAGGCAGGCAAAGATGCCACAAAAAAAGAAAACTACAACCAATGTCCCTCATAAATATATAGTAAGAATCCTGAACAAGATACTAACAGACTAGTTCCAACAACACATTAAAAGGATTATACACAATGAT
>NW_027404930.1:1568-2167 GCF_003265705.2 Callorhinus ursinus | reverse complement strand
TCATTTTGTCCAGAGGAGAACAGATGAATGAGAGAACAAAATGCTAATAGGTAACAACGACCCCAGAAAAATATACACTACAGAAATCAGAAGAGTCCTGAAACCGGGGGGAAAAAAGGGAAAGAAAGAAGAAAAAAAAAAGAATATGATCAAATATGATCAGGCTGGTGAATAGATCGGTGCCACACACTAGATTTTGGGCGTATTTTGGTCTGTTAGAAGAAACTGCCTCCCAATATTTTAAAGAAAGAAAAGCTTATATATGTACAAAAATAAGGGTAAATGCAATGAAGGGATGGAATGATTGTAAAGATGACAATTATAAAAGATTTTATAAAAGGAATTGATAAGATGGTTAAAAAAAGAAAGAAGAGAAATTAAAAAAAAAGTTGGGAGAGAATGTGATCAGGCAGGAGACTAGGACAAAGCTATACACTAGAGATTTAGGGTGTATTTTGGTCTGTTAGAAGAAACTCTATCCCAAAATTTTAAAGAGAGTACAACTTATATATATATACCAAAAATAAGGTTAACTACTATGAAGGGATAGAATATGACTCTAAAAATGAAAAACAAAAAAGATTTTTAAAAAAGGGATT
>NW_027404930.1:0-1468 GCF_003265705.2 Callorhinus ursinus | reverse complement strand
CCCTTGCCGGTCCGGGCTAAGTTATCTGCTCAGGTTTGCTCTTGGGAGCCTTTATTCCCTGCAAGCTTTCCGCACAGCTTTGTGGATGTGACTGAAAATGACAGCCTTCCAATGTCCCCTGGAGGAACTGAGAAGTCTGGGCCACACTCCCCAGTGCACCCCCAGAGAAAAGCAATCACTCCCGTCTCCCCGGTCTCTGGACGCACTCTGTGCTCACCCAGCCTGAGAACGAGCATTTCTATCTCTGGCACACAACCACGTTTGGAGTTGTCAAACCCAGCAGATCCCTGTGGTGCGCTCCCCTGCTGCTCCTCCCTGGGGAGGAAGGGGAGTCTCCCCAGATCTGCTGCTTATTGGGTCCCTCTTGGAAGAGGAGTGGCCCAACTGTGCCCCAGATCAGGGTTTCTGGCAACTCCTGAGCTGAGAGCCCGCTCCTCGGCTCCATCTCTGCAGCCGGCTTCCCTGCTCGGATACCTGGGAGCTCTGCTGCACTCAGGCACTCCCGGGCTTTCTGTGACCCCAAGGGTTCTGAGACCCCCCCCGCTTGGCCACTGGAGTGACGTCTCTCAGCAGAGCAGACTTCTAAAAGTTCCAATTTTGTGCTCTGCTGCTCTATCACTTTCTGGGTAGCTGGCTGATGGAGGCTCCCTCCCCCTGTGGTCTATCTTCCCAAATATCTCCTCAGATTCACTTCTCTGCATATCCTACCTTCCAGAAAGTGGTTGCTTTTCTGTTCAGAGAGTTGCTGCTATTCTTTTCTTTGATCTTCTGTTGAGTTCCTAGGTGTTCAGAATGGTTTGATCCCTACCTGGCTGAGTTCCTGGGACCAGATGAAATTTAGGTCTCCTACCCCTCTGCAATCTTGCTCCTCCCTCGAGGTCTGATTTTCTTTTACACAAAAATATTTAATTTTCTGTAGATGTACTTTTATAATATAGTATGTTCTTTTATTAAATTATTTATCCATTCACTTATGATAAGTAAACTAAAGGGGATGAGAAAGTAAAAATTTAACTAAGTAAAAATATAATGGAAATATATATTACTTACAATATAAGTAAAAATATAATGGAAAAACTATTAATTGTTCATATTGTATTTTATATTTATTAACTCGAAACTATATCCAGTGGATTCTCTGTGTCAAACACAAGTTAGGACCATGATTTATACAGCAAATTCCCAAAGGAACACTCAGACTTTTGAAGTATATTTTCCTCATCAACTTTCTTCAAAGAAATGGAAGATTTTAATTCATATACATGTTAAATATCTACTTAGTTACTTTAGGGCACTGACAATGATAAATTTTAAATTAATTAAAATTCTCATATAGAAGAACCATCTTAGAGTAGTTTACCAGAGTAAATTTTAAAATTTACAGTTACTGATTAGGTCATGACACATCTGGGCTGGTGTTTAAGACTTCTTTTGTCTTTCTTTATGCCATCTTTAAAATTTGATGTTT
>NW_027404929.1:0-2168 GCF_003265705.2 Callorhinus ursinus | reverse complement strand
AATGGAACAAATAATCCTAAAATTTGTATGGAACCAGAAGAGACCCAGAATAGCCAGAGGAATACTGAAAAAGAAAAGCAAAGCTGGCGGCATCACAATTCCGGACTTCCAGCTCTATTACAAAGCTGTCATCATCAAGACAGTTTGGTACTGGCACAGAAACAGACACATAGATCAATGGAACAGAATCGAGAGCCCAGAAAAGGACCCTCAACTCTATGGTCAACTTATTTTTGACAAAGCAGGAAAGAATGTCCAATGGCAAAAAGACAGTCTCTTCAAGAAATGGTGTTGGGAAAATTGGACAGCCACATGCAGAAGAATGAAACTGGACCATTTCCTTACACCACACACAAAAATAGACTCCAAATGGTTGAAAGACCTAAACGTGAGACAGGAGTCCATCCAAATCCTAAAGGAGAACACAGGTAGCAACCTTTTCGACCTTAGCCGCAGCAACTTCTTCCTAGAAACATCGCCAAAGGCACGGGAAGCCCGGGCAAAAATGAACTATTGGGAATTCATCAAGATAAAAAGCTTTTGCACAGCAAAAGAAACAGTCCACAAAACCAAAAGACAACTGACAGAATGGGAGAAAATATTTGCAAATGACATATCAGATAAAGGGCTAGTATCCAAAATCTATAAAGAACTTATCAAACTCAACACCCAAAGAACAAATAATCCAATCAAGAAATGGGCAGAAGACATGAACAGACATTTCTCCAAAGAAGACATCCAAATGGCCAACAGGCACATGAAAAAGTGCTCAACATCGCTCGGCATCAGGGAAATCCAAATCAAAACCTCAATGAGATACCACCTCACACCCGTCAGAATGGCTAAAATTAACAAGTCAGGGAACAACAGATGTTGGTGGGGATGTGGAGAAAGGGGAACCCTTCTACACTGTTGGTGGGAATGAAAGCTGGTGCAACCACTCTGGAAAACAGAATGGAGGTTCCTCAAACAGTTGAAATTAGAGCTACCGTTCGATCCAGCAATTGCAATACTGGGTATTTACCACAAAGATACAAATGTAGGGACCCGAAGGGGTACGTGTACCCCAATGTTTATAGCAGCAATGTCCACAATAGCCAAACTGTTGAAAGAGCCAAGATGCCCATCGACAGATGAATGGATAAAGAAGAGGTGGTATATATACACAATGGAATATTATGCAGCCATCAAAAGGAATGAGATCTTGCCATTTGCAACGACGTGGATGGAACTGGAGCGTGTTATGCTGAGTGAAATAAGTCAATCAGAGAAAGACATGTATCACATGACCTCACTGATATGAGGAATTCTTAATCTCAGGAAACAAACTGAGTGTTACTGGAGTGGTTGGGGGTGGGAGGGATGGGGTGGCTGGGTGATAGACATTGGGGAGGGTATGTGCTACGGTGAGCGCTGTGAATTGTGCAAGACTGTTGAATCACCGATCTGTACTTCTGAAACAAATAACGCAACATATTTTAAGAAAAAAGAAAAAGAAGAAGATAACAGGAGAGGAAGAAAAGGGGAGTATGTCAGAGGGGGAGACGAACCATGAGAGATGATGGACTCTGAAAAACAAACTGAGGGTTCTAGAGGGGAGGCGGGGAGGGGGATGGGTTATCCTGGTGATGGGTATTGAGGAGGGCACGTTCTGCATGGAGCACTGTGTGTTATGAACAAACAATGAATCATGGAACACTGCACCAAAAACTAATGATGTAATATATGGTGATTAACATAACAATTAAAAATAAGAGCATCCTACTAAAGAATGAATGGGTCAACCAGGAAATTAAAGAAGAATTTAAAAAATTCATGGAAACCAATGAAAATGAAAACACAACTGTTCAAAATCTTTGGGATACAGCAAAGGCTGTCCTGAGAGGAATGTATATAGCAATACAAGCCTTTCTCAAGAAACAAGAAAGTTCTCAAATACACAACCTAACCCTACACCTAAAGGAGCTGGAGAAAGTACAGCAAATAAAGCCTAAACCCAGCAGGAGAAGAGAGATCATAAAGATCAGAGCAGAAATCAATGAACTAGAAACCAAAAGAACAGTACAACAGATCAACGAAACGAGGAGCTGGTACTTTGAAAGAGTTAACAAGATTGATAAACCCTGGCCAGACTGATCAAAAAGAAAAGAGAAATGACCCAAATCAAC
>NW_027404928.1:312-2168 GCF_003265705.2 Callorhinus ursinus | reverse complement strand
TTTCCTAGTAACCATCAGAGTCTTGGATCTAGATAAAGATGTCCTACAGCAGACCAACAACCCCCTGACAATGCCAGTTGCAGTGGTGGAGAGTGGCAGCTGACATTTTGGGGGAAGGAAGGTGGTAAAGACCTGGATCAAAGGTTGGAGTTGGGAGCAGGGAAGAAGAAAGCAGGGACAACTGAGACCTGCTGGGTCCAGGATAAGGTGCTCCTTGTAGTAGGGCACCATAGCTATTGGTAACCTCAAGGATTCCCCTGAGGAAATGCAGCAGTACTATGGGAGGAGGTGCTGCTCAACCTAACACACATCTTAACAACTGACACTTAGAGACGTGACATTACATCCCGGTGGAGATCTTCCTGTTTCCTGACTTGTTCACGGTATCGCTTTGGTCTTACCATAGGACTTTTTTTCCCTTAGGAACTGAAATTTGATGGTTCAATTGGTGGTTCACTAGATTTCTGTACCTGAGTAATGTTTTCAGCTGAAGATTATTCAGGTCACCTGGGAGCTCTTTGTTTGCAGTCCTTAGCTGATGGCTCCTGAGCTGAGTTCAATTTAGGATGCTTTTTTAAAAGCAGTCTTACACTTGTACTGTTTGGTCTTGTAACAACAGTCTAGGTCAGAGCAGGGATAACGGTCATTTTCAGAAAACATGCCAAGGTGACTGCATCTTCAGGTCTCTTTGTGGTGTTCTGTCACAGACAATCCCAAGCCCCCATCAATGGCTTCCCTATGGTTTGCATGTCCTGCATTGGTACCAAGATTTCACTTGAGTAGATCAAGATAAGAAGCCTCCCTTTTGGGAACAGGAAAGCCCAGACTCCCTTTACACAGACCTACGCTGAAGGCCTTTCTGCAATGGGATACCTGAATTTCCTGTAGTCCTTACTAATGACTGCAGTGTACGTATCTTTCATGAACCCCTTCTTATCCACCTTCAAAAATACTTGATTTCTGACTATATACAACTAGAATAGGAGAAAAATTCATGATGCAAGCTATTACCTTTTCTCCTTCCTGTACCTATAAGCAGACTTGTGATTATCTGCCTTACTCCAAACTTTTATAGAGCTGGTGGCATCAGTAGCCATAAAGTGTGTGTGTGGGGGATGTGTCGGTGGGAATATATGGTTAATCCAATTATAGTACATGTCAATTTTTGCCATTCTAATTGACAAGGCAAGAAGCAACAAATGTTGGAGAGGATGTGGAGAAAGGGGAACTCTCTTATACTGTTAGTGGGAAGGCACGTTGGTGCAGCCACTTGGGAAAAGAGTGTGGAGGTTCCTCAAAAAATTCAATAGAGCTACCCTATGACCCAGCAATTGCACTACTGGGTATTTGCCCCAAAGATACAGATGTAGTGAAAAGAAAGGCCACATGCACCCCAATGTTCATAGCAGAAATGTTCACAATACCCAAACTGTGGAAAGAGCCTAAATGCCCTTCCACAGATGAATGGATAAAGATGTGATCTATCTATATATTATATATAATGGAATATTACTCAGATATCAGAAAGGATGAATACCCAAATTCTGCATCGACATGGATGGAACTGGGTGGTATTATGCTAAGTGAAATAAGTCAAACAGACAATTATATGGTTTCACTTATATGTGGAACGTAATGAGTAACATGGAGGATATTAGAAGGAAGGGAAAAATGAAGGGGGGGCATCAGCGGGAGACAAACCATGAGAGACTATGGACTTTGGGAAGCCGAGGGTTTCAGAGGGGAGGGGGGAAGGGGTGGGGGGATGGATTAGCCCAGTGATGGGTATTAAGGGGGGGCACGTATTGTATGGAGCACTGGGTGTTATACATAAATAATGGATCATGGAACACTAC
>NW_027404928.1:0-212 GCF_003265705.2 Callorhinus ursinus | reverse complement strand
ACTGGGTGTTATACATAAATAATGAATCATGGAACACTACATCAAAAACTAATGATGTAATGTATGGTGACTAACCTAACATAATAAAAAAACAAATACAGTACATGATTTTTTTTTCCTTCTAGCCACTGTTATTGTTGTTTGGTTATCTTTGTAATCTCTCCAGCAATGACTTTAATAATGCATATTCTTCATCACTTGGTTGTCAAATA
>NW_027404927.1:0-2168 GCF_003265705.2 Callorhinus ursinus | reverse complement strand
CATAGGATCACGGTTAGGACATGGGGGCCTGACAGGCTCGAAGTGCCGACGCTGTGGCGAGGTACGGGTGTTTTGACTTTAGGGCGTTCATCAGGATGAGTGTCAGGCTCATGGATTGCGGCCAAGGGGCCGATGAACCTGGGGCATCCCTGGGATGGGCATGCAGTATACTCCTTCTCTGAACGCTGTCCTGAGTTCCACATGGCGTGTTTTCCTTCTGGGTGACAGGCTGAGTCTTCTGGTCTTGCTGGAGCCAGCCTTCGCGGACAGATCCCTCAGATGCCTCCGTAGGTGAAGGTTAGGACCTGGGGGCACGGCGGGCCTGACGTGCAAGCACTGTAGCCTGCTCGGTGGGGTTTGTCTAGAGGGCGTGGGTCAGGGTGAGTGTCAGGATCATGATCGGCCGCCAGAGGGCGCCAAATTTGTGCGTTGGCTGGGATGGGCATTCTGAGTTCTTGTGTTCTGAACGCTCTCCGGAGTTGCAAGTAGTGCGTTTGAATTTTTTTTCGGCAAGCTGAGTCCTCCGGGGTCGCTCAGGTATTGCCATTCCGGGGGCTTTGGAGCCAGGCTTCTGGGGACAGAAACTCAGAAGCCTACCTAGGGATAGACTTACGGCCTAGGGTCATTTCATCCCTGATCTGCCCATGCTGGGGCAAGCTTCGGGGGGCCGGCGATCTGAGTCAGGGGCGTGGGATTAGGGTGAGTGTGAAGCTCAGGGTTTGCGGGCAGGGGCCGTTGAAAGTGGCATTTCGCTGGGATGGGCACGCAGAGTTCTCCTACTCGGAAAGCTTTGCCCCGAGTTCCCAATGGTGCGGTTTCCTTTCTGGGAGACAGGCTGAATCCTCTGGTATTGCTCAGGTGCCCCTGATCCCTGTGGCTTTAGAGCCAGGCCTCTGGGGCCAGAGCCCTCAGAAGCCCGCGAGGGATAGGGTTAGGGCCTAGGGGCCCGGCAGGCCCGACGTGGCAGCATCGGGGGTTTGTCTTGAGGGCGTGGGTCAGGTTGAGTGTCAGGCTTGGGGTTTGCCGCCATAGGGTGCAAAATTTGTGCATTCCTTAGGATGGGCATTCAGAGTTCTCCTGCTCTGAATGCTTTCCGGAGTTCCAAATGCCGCGTTTTCCTTTTGGGTGGCAGCCTGAGTCGCTTGATATTGCTTCGGTGTCCCGAATCTGTGGGGCTTTGGAGCCAGGCTCTGGCGACTGACCCCTCAGAAGCCAGCCGAGGGTGAAGGTTAGGATATAGGGGCACGGGAGTCCTGACCTCCCAGCACTGCGTCGAGGTTCCCGGGGGTGAAAGTTGAAGGCGTGCGTCAGTGTGAGTGTCTTGCTCTTCTTTTCGGCCGGGGAACCGCTGAAAGGGTGGGTGCGCTGGATGGGCATGCAGCGTTCTCCTGCTGTGAATCCTTTCCTGAGATCCAAACGGTGCGGTTTCTCTCTGGGTGGCAAGCTCAGTCCTGTGGTATTGCTCAGGTGTCCCTTCCCTTTGGGGCTCTGGGGCGAGACCTCCGGGAACAAAGCACTCAGGAGCCAATCTAGGCTTGGGGTTAGGGCCTAGGGGCACAGCATGCAGAGTTCTCCTGCTCCTAGTGCTTTCGGAAGTGCCAAATGGCGCATTTTGCTTTGTGGTGTCAGGCTGAGTCCTCTGGTATTGCTCAGGTGGCCCAAATCCCTGGGGCATGGAGCCAGGGACCTAGGGAGAGAGCTCTCCAAAGCCAAGTGAGGGTTAGGTTTAGGGCCCAGGTGCACGGCACTCCTGGTCTGCGGGAACTGTGGCGAGCTTGGGATGGGCTGTATGTCTTGAGGGTGGGGGTCAGGTTGAGTGTCAGGCTCAGGGTTTGCCGCAAGGGGGCACAGAAAGTGTAGTTTTGCTGGGATGGGCGTTCAGAGTTCTGCTCTGAATGCTTTCCAGAGTCCCAGTGGCGGGGTTTCCTTCCGGCTGGCAGCCTGAGTCCCTTGATACTGCTCGGGTGTCCCGAATCCTTGGGGCTTTGCAGCCAGGCTTTGGGGACAGACCACTCAGAAGCCAACCTAAGGTTAGTCTTTGGGCTTAGGGCCATGACACGCCTGATGTGCCGGCGCTGTGATGAGCTTCCCGAGGTCTGAGTTGAGGCCGTGGGTTGGGGGAGCGTCAGGCTCAGGGATTGCGGACTGGGCACATTGAACTTGGGGTT
>NW_027404926.1:0-2168 GCF_003265705.2 Callorhinus ursinus | reverse complement strand
TGAGTAATCTTCCATTGTATATATGGACCACATCTTTATCCATTCATCTGTTGAAGGGCGTTTCGGCTCCTTCCACAGTTTGGCTATTGCAGACATTGCTGCTATGAACATTGGGGTTCAGATGCCCCTTCTTTTCACTACATCTGTATCTTTGGGGAAATACCCAGGAGTGCAATTGTTAGTTAGTAGGGTAGTTCTATTTTTAACATATTGAGGAACCTCCATACTGTTTTCCAGAGTGACTGTACCTGCTTGCATTCCCACCAACAGTGTAAGGAGGGTTCCTCTTTCTCCACATCCTCTCAACATCTGTCGTTTCCTGACTTGTTAATTTCAGCCATTCTGACTGGTGTAAGGTGGTATCTCATTGTGGTTTTGATTTGAATTTCCATGATGGCTAGTGCTGGTAAACGTTAGTCGTTTTTTGTCTTTTTTGGAGAAATGTCTGTTCATGTCTTCTGCCCGTTTCTTATTGGATTATTATTTTGTTGTTGTTGTTGGGGTGTTGAGTTTGAGTTCTTGATAGATCTCGGATACCAGCCCTTCAACTGTAATGTCATTTGCAAATATCTTCTCCCATTCCATGGGTCGCCTCTTAGTTTTGTTGACTGTTTCGTTTGCTGTGCTGAGGCTTTTTATCTTGATGAAGTCCCAAAAGTTCATTTTTGCTTCTGTTTCCCTTGCCTTTATAGACATGTCTTGAAAGAAGTTGCTGTGGCCGATGTCGAAGAGGTTACTGCCTCTATTCTCCTCTAGGAGTTTGATGGACTCCTGTCTCACTTTGAGGTCTTCCATCCATTTTGAGTTTATCTTTGTGAATGATGTAAGAGAATGGTCGAGTTTCAATCTTCTGCATGTGGCTGTCCACTTTTCCCAGCAACATTTATTGGAGAGACTGTCTTTTTTCCATTGGACATTCATTCCTGATCTGTCAAAGATTGGTTGACCATAGTGTTGAGGGTCCATTTCTGGGGTCTCTATTCTGTTCCATTGATCTATGTGTTTTTGTGCCAATACCATCCTGTCACAGATTTGTAATATAGATTGAAGTCAGGCATTGTGATGCCCCAAGTTTGGTTTTCTTTTGCAACATTTTCCTGGCTATGTATCCTTGGCCGCATGTTCTCATTTAGTACCGTGAACATGTCTTTCCAGCCCTTTCTGGCTTGCCAGTTCCCTGGTGTTATTCTGACATTATTCTGATGTTCCTCCCTCCATACGTAAGAAATCTCTTCCCCCTGGCTGCTTTCTGTATTGCTTCCTTGGTTCTAAGATTTGCAAGTTTTCCATTTTTAATCTAATAGTGTATTTATAGACTACTTTGGATTTTCTATGTACACCATCATCTTATCTGTGAATAGTCACAATTATCTCCTCAATGGGTATTCTTTTTGTTTCTCTTGGCTTATAACACTTGGGAGATTCTCCAAAGTAATGTTGACTAGAGTAGCATTGTTTGAAGATTTTAGTATACCTTTCGCAATATCCGACAGAAAAACAGACAAAACATTGGTAAGAAATGTGACCTATTTGACATATATGGAACATTACATAGTAAGTGCAGAATACATTATTTTCAAGTGGTCCTAGAATATTTATCCAAATAGACGATACGTTGGGCCATGAATCAAGTCTATACATTTTAAAAGCCTGAAATTAACTAGATTATATTCTTTGACCACAAGGGAATTGAGCCATAGTCATAATGAAAAGAAAACCAGGAAGTCCCTCAATGTTTAAAACTTAAATGTAACTTTGCTACATATCCTAAGGGTCAGAGAGGGAATCACAATGGAAATTCTCGATCTTTCCTACATCAGAGCTCACAGACAACGGCATTCTATCCATGAAGAGCACTATAAATAAGGTAGACAGGAGTTGAGGCTTAAGTCCGAGTTCTACCTGCCTCAGCCACACCTGGCAGCCTTGGTATGTGGTCGCTCCTGGCTGCCCTTTCTGGCGGCCCTGAGCTAAGGGGGACAACATGGCCATGTGGAAATGGGAAGCTCCACACTCCTAGTGATGATGGTGTCTCCCACCCAAGCTGCCCTTTCTGGTGGCCCTGAGCTAAGGGGGACAACATGGCCATATGGAAATGGGAAGCTCCACATTCCTAGTGACGATGGTGCTATTGTATTGTCCTCACCAGTCCAACAACATGATTTCTG
>NW_027404925.1:599-2168 GCF_003265705.2 Callorhinus ursinus | reverse complement strand
AGAAAGAGAGAGAGGGGCAGAAGGTATATTGGAGCAAATTATAGCAGGGAACTTCCGTAATGTGAGGAAGGAAACAGGCATTAAAATCCAGGAGGCACAGAGAACCCCTCTCAAAATCAATAAAAATAGGTCAACACCCCAACATCTAATAGTAAAACTTACGAGTCTCAGAGACAAAGAGAAAATCCTGAAAGCAGCTCGGGAGAAGAGATATGGAACCTACAATGGTAGAAACATTAGATTGGCAACAGACCTATCCACAGAGACCTGGCAGGCCAGAAAGGACTGGCATGATATCTTCAGAGCACTAAACGAGAAAAATATGCAGCCAAGAATACTATTCCCAGCTAAGATGTCATTGAAAATAGAAGGAGAGATAAAAAGCTTCCAGGACAAACAAAAACTAAAGAAATTTGCAAACACAAAACCAGCCCTACAAGAAATATTGAAAGGGGTCCTCTAAGCAAAGAGAGAGCCTAAAAGCAGCATAGATTAGAAAGGAACCCAGACAATATACAGTCACAGTCACCTTACAGGCAATACAATGGCACTAAATTCATATCTTTCAATAGTTACTCTGAATGTAAATGGGCTAAATGCCCCAATCAAAAGACACAGGCTATCAGATTGGATTAAAAAACAAGACCCATTGATATGCTGTCTGCAAGAGACTCATTTTAGACCCAAAGACACCCCCAGATTGAAAGTGAGGGGGTGGAAAACAATTTACCATGCTAATGGACACCAAAAGAAAGCTGGGGTGGCAATCCTTATATCAGACAAATTAGATTTTAAAACAAAGACTGTAATAAGACATGAAGAGGGACACTATATCCTACTTAAAGGGTCTATCCAACAAGCAGATCTAACAATTGTAAATATCTATGCCCCGAACATGGGAGCAGCCACTTTTATAAGGAAATTAATAACAAAAGCAAAAAAACACATTGACAACAATACAATAATAGTGGGAGACTTTAAAACCCCCCTGACTGAAATGGACAGATCATCAAAGCAAAAGATCAACAAGGAAATAAAGACTTTAAATGACACACTGGACCAAATGGACTTCACAGACATATTCAGAACATTCCATCCCAAAGCAACAGAATACACATTCTTCTCTACTGCCCATGGAACATTCTCCAGAATTGATCACATCCGAGGTCACAAATCAGGTCTCAACCGGTACCAAAAGATTGGGATTATTCCCTGCAATTTTCAGACCACAATGCTTTGAAACTAGAACTCAATCACAAGAGGAAAGTCGGAAAGAACTCAAATACATGGAGGCTAAAGAGCATCCTACTAAAGAATGAATGGGTCAACCAGGAAATTAAAGAAGAATTAAAAAAATTCATGGAAACCAATGAAAATGAAAACACAACAGTTCAAAATCTTTGGGATACAGCAAAGGCAGTCCTGAGAGGAAAGTATATAGCAATACAAGCCTTTCTCAAGAAACAAGAAAGGTCTCAAATACACAACCTAACCCTACACCTAAAGGAGCTGGAGAAAGAATAGCAAATAAAGCCTAAACCGAGCAGGAGAAGAGAAATCATAAAGATC
>NW_027404925.1:0-499 GCF_003265705.2 Callorhinus ursinus | reverse complement strand
GAGAGGAAAGTATATAGCAATACAAGCCTTTCTCAAGAAACAAAAAACGTCTCAAATACACAACCTAACCCTACACCTAAACGAGCTGGAGAAAGAATAGCAAATGAAGCCTAAACCGAGCAGGAGAAGAGAAATCATAAAGATCAGAGCAGAAATCAATGAACTAGAAACCAAAAGAACAGTAGAACAGATCAACGAAACTAGGAGCTGGTTCTTTGAAAGAATTAACAAGATTAATAAACCACTGGCCAGACTTATCAAAAAGAAAAGAGAAACGACCCAAATCAACAAAATCATGAATGAAAGAGGAGAGACCACAACCAACACCAAAGAAATACAAACAATTATAAGAACATGTTATGAGCAACTCTATGCCAGCAAATTAGATAACCTGGAAGAAATGGATGCATTCCTAGAAATGTACCAACTACCAAATTTGAACCAGAAGAAATAGAAAACCTGAACAGACCTATAACCACTAAGGAAATTGAAGCAGTCA
>NW_027404924.1:663-2168 GCF_003265705.2 Callorhinus ursinus | reverse complement strand
CCTGATGCAGGGCTTGATCTCACGACCCAGAGATCATGACCTGAGCCAAAACCAAGAGTCAGAAGCTCAACTGACTGAGCCACCAGGCGCCCCTCTGTCTGTTTCTGAGTAGTACAGGGAGTAGCACCTGAGGACACACCCAGGACTGCCACTGAGTAAGTGATGTTGGAGCCCATGTCCATGTAATGTCTATTTATTTTTTAATGTTTCCTGTTGTGGTGGTTGTGTTTTCTCTGGGGGGGGGTGGAATGGGGAGGACAGACTTGAGGTGACTCTATGTCCAACAAGCAGCACCTATAGCTTTCTTCTGGGGAACTGCCCTCAGGCTACTGGATAACTCTCAGTCAAAACCTAGCCCTGGGGCGCCTCAGTCCGTTAAGTGTCTGTCCTCAGCTCAGGTAGTGGTGCCCGGGTCCTGGGATCAAGCTCCGCGTTGGGCTCCTTGCTCAGCAGGAAGCCTGCTTCTCCCCCTCTCTCTGCTCTCTCTCACTCTCTCTATCTCAAATAAATAAATAAAGTCTTAAAAAACAAAAACAAAAACAAAACTTAGCCTCCAGAGTGTGTGCTGATCAGGAGTTAAACAGGAATCACTGAGGAGTTAAACTAGCAAGATAAGAAAGCACAGGTAGAAAAATGAACTATTGGGACATCATCAAGATAAAAAGCTTTTGCACAGCACAAGAAACAGTCCACAAAACCAAAAGACAACCGACAGAATGGGAGAAGATATTTGCAAATGACCTATCAGATAAAGGGCTAGTATCCAAAATCTCTAAAGAACTTATCAAACTCAACACCCAAAGAACAAATGATCCAATCAAGAAATGGGCAGAAGACATGAACAGACATTTTTCCAAAGAAGACATCCAAATGGCCAACAGACACATGAAAAAGTGCTCACCATCGCTCGGCATCAGGGAAATCCAAATCAAAACCTCAGTGAGATACCACCTCGCACCCGTCAGAATGGCTAAAATTAACAAGTCAGGAAATGACAGATGTTGGCGGGGATGCGGAGAAAGGGGAACCCTCCTACACTGTTGGTGGGAATGCAAGCTGGTGCAACCACTCTGGAAAACAGTATGGAGGTTCCTCAAACAGTTGAAAATAGAGCTACCATACGATCCAGCAACTGCACTACTGGGTATTTACCCCAAAGATACATATGTAGGGATCTGAAGGGGTACGTGCACCCCGATGTTTATAGCAGCAATGTCCACAATAGCCAAACTGTGGAAAGAGCCAAGATGTCCATCGACAGATGAATGGATAAAGAAGAGGTGGTATATATATGCAATGGAATATTATGCAGCCATCAAAAGGAATGAAGTCTTGCCATTTGCAACGATGTGGATGGAACTGGAGGGTGTTACACTGAGTGAAATAAATCAATCAGAGAAAGACATGTATCATATGACCTCCCTGATATGAGGAATTCTTAATCTCAGGCAACAAACGGAGGGTTGCTGGAGTAGTGGAGGGTGGGAGGGATGGGGTGGCTGGGT
>NW_027404924.1:0-563 GCF_003265705.2 Callorhinus ursinus | reverse complement strand
GGGGTGGGGGGATGGGTTGGCCTGGTGATGGGTATTAAAGAGGGCACGTTCTGCACTGAGCACTGGGTGTTATATGCAAACAATGAATCAAGGAACAGTACATCAAAAACTAATGATGTAATGTATGGTGATTAACATAACATAATAAAAAATTAAAATATTGATATATAAATGTAAAAAAAAAAAGAAAGCACAGGTAGAATGTATGTTTTTGCTTTGGAGAAACGTGTTCATTCCTGATGGAAAGATGGTTAGCATTTTCCTAATCCCAAATTTGTTCTTTTGTGATCCAAACTCTAAACCATTCAAGCCTTTCCAAGGAAAGAATAGGTAGGAACCAAAAGTCTAGGTGTTGTTTGAGAGGAAATAATAAGAAAAAGCAGAGTGACCTGAGTCTTTAGGACCGAGAAGGAAGACAAGAGTATAGTTTCTGTGATGAGCTGAAAACTGTCCTTCTCTTGCTTAAAGCTCTGTGGAGTGGTAGAACCTCACATAGGGGATGGCTGCATGGACATCTAAGAGTTTATTTATTTATTTATGAGAGAGAGAGAGAGAGAGAGAGA
>NW_027404923.1:0-2169 GCF_003265705.2 Callorhinus ursinus | reverse complement strand
GGGAATTCTGTCCGTGGGGCTTGTGTCGGAGCCTCCTGGGATCTGTGTATCCAATGGCGGCCGGGAATTCTGTCCAAGGGGCTTGTGTTGGAGGCTCTGGGCAGGCTTCTGCACCTCAACTAGAACCACGGCATTGCCGACCTGTCTCTCTGAGGTTCCCTTTTATTTATGTATTTGAGAGAGTGCGGGAGCACGTGCTGGAGAGAGTAGAAGGAGGGGCAGAGGTCATCTCAAGTGGACTGCGTGCTGAGTACGAGCTGGACGGGGCTCGATCCCACGACCCTGAGATCATGACCTGAGCTGAAATCATGAGTTGGACACTTACTTCACCGATGGAGCCACCCAGGCGCCTTGATTCAACACATTTTTAATGACTTCCCCTAGATTGGAGGCGTTGTCCTAGTACTGGGGGTAGGTGTGGCTCTGATGAGCCCAACTAGGTCCCCGCACCAGCAGAGCTTCTGTTCTAACCAGCGGGACAGTGTGTAACTAACGGATGAGAATGTGCATCCCACATGCTCTGCCGGGCACCAGCCTGGTTCAGGGACGCGTGTGTGGGCTACCATGCACCCCTCTCACACCCCACACCACGCTGTATGAGAAAGACCTTTCCCACTACAGTGTAAGTTCTGTGGGGCAGAGCCATGCTGTGCGGATTCTTTTACACATAACGTGATGCCTGCTGGGCGGCTTTGAGAAAATAAATTCAGTAATCCATCCCACAAATATTTACTGAGCTCCTGCTGTGTGGCTTGGCTTGTTCTAGGGACCAGAGATCAAGATGGATGAGGCCGCCACCCCCCTGGGGGCATCGGTGGAGGGGAGACGAGGCTCCATAAACAAGGACAGCTGGGAGGTGGGCGCACCTGGGGCCCGCCCCCAGAGTTTCTGCTCCGGCAGGTCTGGCGTGGGGCCTGAGAATGTGCATTTGCAGCAATCCCAGTTGCTGCACAGAACACTCTGAGAAGGTGACGTTGAAATTGAGGCCTGGAGGAGAAGAAGGAGCAGAGTGGTTCAGAGAGGGGCAGCAAGGGCCAAGCCCCTGGGGCCAGGGGTGACCTGGTCACAGTGCGAGGGGCTCTGAGCCTGGGGTACAGTGAATGGGGAGAGGGGACATGATGCACAGGGAGGTTCGGGGTCAGGTAAATCCCCCACCCGGGGCCACTAGCCACAGAGAGGTGCTGAGATTTTCTGGAAAGCAGTGAGAAAGTGCTGGGGCATTCTAGGTGGTGAGTGAGAACACTTGGTGAATTATTGCTGTTCTTACACATTCCTGCAAACATAGTGGCTTAAAACAACACACATCGAGTCCTGGAGGTCACATATGGCCTCATGGGGCTAGAATCATGATGCCAGCAGGGCTGTGTTCCTTTGGGAGGCTCTAGGGGCGACCCCCATCTCCTGGCCTTTTCTAGCTACTAGCGGCCCTCGTGGGCCTGTGGCCGTGTCCTCTGTCGTTCAGGCCGGCCACAGTGCCTCAGTGCCTGAGTCCTTCTCACCCTGCCACTGTCTCTCTGCTCCCTCTTCCACGTGCAAGGATGACTCACTGGAGTGCCCGGGGTACTCTCCCTATCCCGAAGTCTGCTGACACGCCCTCTTTGCAGGGAGCACATTCTGCCTACGTATCTGGTTTATATTTGAAGTGAACACTGTGGATACTGGTCAGAGATTGGGGGATAAGGATGGGCTCGGGGAACCGTGACGGGGCTGCTGCTCTGGTCCAGCCGCAGCGTGGCGCACAGTGCGGCTGGAGCTCAAGCAGGGGCTGCAGAGAGGAGGGCGTGGGATAAGAGAAAGGGAGATGTGAAGGATGACCGCTCACTGCTTGAACAGCGGAACAGGTGGAGATGCCATGCACCAAGGGAGGAGGACAATGAGGGTCAGAGTCAAGAGCGAGGTCCATGCTGTTCAACCTAACTCACTTACCAAGTACGCACTGGGCTCTGGAAGCTCATAAACGTGATTTTGTGAATGAGAGGATGAAGCTTGGGCTCCACGTGACTTAAGGAATCTGTCATCCTGTGGGTTGGCACTTCCTGACCCATGGGGCAAAAGGAACCCCCACCAATTCTGGAATGCTCCATGAAGAAAAACAAGACGTTTGAAGACCATGCTTGAACAGCAGCGTGGACATCTGGGATGGGCACAGGCTGACCTGCGTTTGAATCC
>NW_027404922.1:0-2169 GCF_003265705.2 Callorhinus ursinus | reverse complement strand
CAGAACCCTGACATCCTGTGAAATGCTGCATCACAGACTCACAGGCTAATGTTCAAAAAGTTGAGTCTCCTAGATGCAGAGCAGATAAGTGCTGTCAGCTGGGGATAAGTAGGTCCTCTGACTATGGCCTACACACCTGCTTCAAATTCTGGGAGAAGGGGAAAGACACACTTGTTTCTAAGTAGTCATTATCTTCATTCTAGAGTAGACCGATAACTTTGACCTTTTCGGAGAAGCGAAATTACTCTTCCAAATGAACAACTCAACTCACCTGTTCCTCATGCAACTTGTGTGCGATCTGGTTTACTCCAGCCTCCAGGCCCCACCTGGAGGGTCCACCTGTACCCTCTTGACAGCCCATGACCAGCACCAGGACCCCTGGGGGCACAATGCTGGATTTGGGGGAGGACTCTGGGGCTTCTTGCCACCACACCTGTGCCTGAGAAGCGGGAACCTGGAGGACCCTCCCAGACGATCCTGATGGAACATTAGCACCATCCCTGAGGACATGGGGCACAGTGCTGACGTTGGAGGACTGCTCTGGGGCTTCTTGCCACCACACCTTTGCCTGGGGGGAGCGGGAACCTGGAGGGCCCTCCCCGACAATCCCAAAGGACCATTAGCACCATCCCTGCGGAACAAGGTGCACAATGCTGAAATTGGGGGATGGCTCCGTGGCTTCTCGCCACCGCAAGTGTGCCTAGGCGAGCAGGAACCAGAAGGACCCTCCCAGACAATCATAAGGGACCATTACCACCATCGCCCTGAGGACATAGGGCACAATGCTCAGTTGGAGTCCCTTGGTCCTGAAACCAGCAGGAACGGAGCTCAAAGGACAGAGAGGCGACTCCAGGAGCATTTCCATCCTAAGAAAGGCGACCCACTGGAGGGCACAGAAGCAGCCAACCCCACCGACGCGCAGGCCATTTGAACAGGATGAACCCCTGCACTTACTTAGCACGTTGTCCGTCTTCGTGTGTGCACAGTGACTGGCCCCCCCAGGGCTGGTGCACTTCTAGAGGAGCGGTAGACACTTTTCAGTGCTTGCTCGTGGGTCAGAGGACCAAAGCCCAAAGAAGCTGAGGATACCCTCTTCCTCTGGAGTTGGGGAAGGCAGCCAAAGTCCTGGCGCGGGACCGAGTGCAGGAGTGTGTTCTTTCCTAAGCCCCTGTCTTCGGTGGCTGTTGCTATGTCTAAAAAAGGCCCTCTCCGCCCCAGAGTCAGGAGCAGTGACAGGCTCTCTCCAACCCTAGCCCAGGACCACGACCCGAAACCATCCTGGTTTGGTAGGACAGTTCTCCTGCAGGAGCCTGGGAGGGGACGGGCCCCTCTCCCCTCCCCGGGTCCAGGATGCCCGGCACCTTCCAGAGCTCTTCATCTGAGGAGGAGTCTTGGAGAACAAGTGTCTCTCGTCAGCCCCGCAAGTGAAATAACCAAAGCCCAACGCTCAGGTTCTAACAGAAGCAGAATTTCAATGGACTGTTTTGGGGGAAGCCTCCTCCCCTCTTATGTGGCCTTGGGGGTCCCCAAGGAAAGCCTTCTTTCCTCTCCTTCCCTCAGAGAGAGGAGCTGGCCCAATGTCCCGCGGTCCCCACCGTGTCCCAGTGCTAAGGAAGAGCCACACGCAGGGCCCTGGTGTCAGGAGTGTGGACGGCCACTGCTCCTCGGCTCCCAGCTAGTGGCCTGGCGGCTGCATGGAAGAACTAAATTGCTTTACGGGGAAGGAGTGCTCACTGCCCACACCGCTCACCTTCCCCCTGTGCACTCTGCAATCCAGGCTCCGTGCCAGGCTTACGTCGATCACCAGCACTCCACATGTTCCCGCCATGGGAGCGATCATTCAGCATCAACCCATCGCACAGAGGAGGAGAGCGACGCCCAGCGAGGGCAGTTAAAATTGCTCCAGTCCCAGAGCTGATGAGCAGAGGAGATGGAAAGGCAGCCCTCCAGAGCCCCTGGTAGACAAGCCAGAGTCTCCCTCAGTTGAAATTATGCCCTCGCCTGCCTGAGCAGCCACGCACTGGCCCCTGACATTCATGATGGCCCGTTCTTGACCGTGAAGGTGAGCCTGCCGACTAGGAGGGGGAGTTCAGCTGCATGGATAGGCTGTAGCTCCAGGAGAGAGTGACACATCTGAGCTAGCAGGAGCCACACACTGGTATCCCTCCC
>NW_027404921.1:0-2169 GCF_003265705.2 Callorhinus ursinus | reverse complement strand
TATTTGCAAACCTCATACGCAATAAAGGGATAGTGTCTAATATATAGAGAACTGATACAACTCAACACCCCAAAACCAATTAATGCAGTAAAAAATAGGCAGAAAACATGAACAATCATTTCTCCAAAGAAGAAATACAGATGGCCAACAATCACATGAAAAGACGCTCATCATCACCCATCATCAGGAAAATGCAAATCAAAAGTACAATGAGATATTACCTCATACTGTCAGAATGGCCAACGTCAACAGCACAAGAAACAACAGGTGTTGGGAGGATGCGGAGAAGGGAACCCTCGTGCACTGTGGGTGGGAATGCAAACTGGTGCAGTCTCTCTGGAAAACGGTACGGAGGTTCCTCAAGATGTTAAAAACAGAGCTACCCTATGATCCAGCCTTTACACTACTGGGTGTTTACCTAAAGAATATGAACACAATAACTCCAAAGGATACATGCACCCCTATGTTTGTTGCAACATTATTTACAATATCACAAACGGGAAGCAACTCATGTGTCTGTTGATAAACTGATAAATGAGATGATAGATGTGTGTACACACACACACACACAGTGGATTACTACTCAGCCATTAAAAGAATGGGATCTTGCCATTTGCAGCCACATGGATGGAGCTAGAGGGTGTTATCCTAAGTGAAATCAGTCAGTCAGAGAAAAACAATAGCATATGATGTCACTCTTATGTAGAATTTAAGAAACATACTTAAATAAAGGAGAAAAAAGAGACAAACCAAAATACAGATTCTTAACAATAGAGAACAAATGGATGGTGACCACAGTGCAGGTAGATGGAGGGATGAGTGAAACAGATGAAGGGGATTAAGAGCAATTTTCCTGATGAGCACTGAGGCATATATAGAATTACTGAATCAGTCAATTATACACCTGAAACTAAAATAACAGTGTATGTTAGCTCTACTGGAATTAAAATTAACAATTAAAAAAAAGATTTTTCTTTCAGTTAACTCTTTGAAAAAGCTTTCACAATGCAAAGTTCATAAGCCCTACTTGGGAGTATTTACTCTAAAATAATTATTCACTCTGTACCTCGAATTCCAAATTTCACAGTTCTTATCCTTTACCTGTTAATCCTAGCCCACGGGAGCCATGGTCCCTTTCTGTCCAGGCTCGGCACCTATGCATTCAAGAGTTTAAGTAGAGAAAGATGCCACTTCCCAGTCCAGGAAGCTATTACACTTTCTGTTTTAGTGTGAGATGGTCACAGATTGTGGGACAGGTTTCAGAGCAGGTTTGTGACAGATCCTGGATCTCTAATTCAATGGTCATTACCTGGATCCATGTGGCTGAATGGTTCCCTGTGGATGGGCTTGCTGACAAGCCCATACATGGAAGACACAAAGGTGGGAAGGCTCAGGGTGGGACAGGAAGAGGACCAATCACAGACAATGGTGTGACCCCGCCCCTGATCCAGGACCTGCCGTGGGAGCCGGTATGGAAGGCAGAAGCAACGGGAAACCACCAAGTTCACCAGCTGAAGGCAGGTGGCCTTGACCTGTGGGTCAAGGGATTTCGAGATGCAAGGTTTGCAGGCTGCTCGGAGCTACCTCTGGGAGGGAGGGGGGTGGAAGAATGAGAAGGAGAAACCGCCTGCTCTTGGCCTATGCCAGCTACATACCACCCCTGGCAAACATCAGTCTACACAGCTGACAGAGAGCCTGGGCTCAGGATGGGCTGGCTCGGGTCCCTCAACCCTCAGTGGGACAGCTGGCTCCAGGGCTCAGGGACATGCTGAGGGAGGTGGGAGGGAAGGCTGCCCCTCCAAGGTCATCCCCTCCTTGAGCAGAGAGCCCTCCGCGACTGCTGAAAGACCACTAACAGGTTTGAAAGACATGCCAAGGGTGAACTAAGGCACTGAGAAATGTAACACAATATTCATTTTTAAGTTAAGAGCTGCCAGCTCAGGAAGTGGGGAGAGCTTCCCTGAGGAAGACTGAGTGGAGGGCAGGCCAGGCTAAAATGGAGATGTGGTTCTCCTGATTGGGGATCTGCAGGCACCTTCCAGGGAAGTGCATCATCCTCGCCTCACAGGGGATCCATGGAACTGTTCCATCTAGGGACTGACATGGACAGAGCTGCCTCTCAAGGAGGCTACCCTGGCATCGGGTTGCACAGGGCAGACGAGGAGGGCC
>NW_027404920.1:0-2169 GCF_003265705.2 Callorhinus ursinus | reverse complement strand
TGTCAATGTGTTTCTTTGCTTTTGTTATTAATTGCCTTATATAATTGGCTGCTCCCATGTTAGGGTCATAGATATTTACAATTGTTAGATCTTCTTGTTGGATAGACCCTTTAAGTAGGATATAGTGTCCTTCCTCATGTCTTATTACAGTTTTTGTTTTAAAATCTAATTTGTCTGATATAAGGATTGCCACGCCAGCTTTCTTTTGGTGTCCATTAGCATGGTAAATGGTTTTCCACCCCCTCACTTTCAATCTGGGGGTGTCTTTGGGTCTAAAATGAGTCTCTTGCAGAGAGCATATTGATGGGTCTTGTTTTTTAATCAATCTGATAGCCTGTGTCTTTTGATTGGGGCATTTAGCCCATTTACATTCAGGGTAACTATTGAAAGGTATGAATTTAGTGCCATTGTATTGCCTGTAAGGTGACTGTGACTGTATATTGTCTGTGTCCTTTCTGATCTATGCTGCTTTTAGTCTCTCTCTTTGCTTAGAGGACCCCTTTCAATATTTCTTGGAGGGCTGGTTTTGTGTTTGCAAATTCTTTTAGTTTTTGTTTGTCCTGGAAGCTTCTTATCTCTCCTTCTATTTTCAATGACAGCCTATCTGGATATAGTATTCTTGGCTGCATATTTTTCTCATTTAGTGCTCTGAAGATATCTTGCCAGTCCTTTCTGGCCTGCCAGGTCTCTGTGGATAGGTCTGTTGCCAATCTAATGTTTCTACCATTGTAGGTTACAGATCTCTTCTCCTGAGCTGCGTTCAGGATTTTCTCTTTGTCTCTGAGACTTGTAAGTTTTACTATTAGATGTCGGAGTGTTGACCTATTTTTATTGATTTTGAGAGGTGTTCTCTGTGCCTCCTGGATTTTGATGCCTGTTTCCTTCCCCACATTAGGGAAGTTCTCTGCTATTATTTGCTCCAATATACCTTCTGCCCCTCTCTCTCTTTCTTCTTCTGGGATCCCAATTATTCTAATGTTGTTTCGCCTTATCGTATCACTTCTCTCTCGAATTCTGCCCTCGTGGTCCTGTAGTTGTTTCTCTCTCTTTTTCTCAGACTCTTTATTTTCCATCATTTGGTCTTCTATATCACTGATTCTCTCTTTTGCCTCATTTATCCTAGCAGTTAGTGCCCCCATTTTTGATTGCACCTCATTAATAGCCTTTTTGATTTCTATTTGGTTAGATTTTAGTTCTTTTTTTTCTCCAGAAAGGGTTTCTCTAATAACTTCCACGCTTTTTTCAAGCCCAGCTAATATCTTTAAAGTCATGATTCTGAACTCTAGGTCCGACATTGTACTAATGTCCGTATTGGGTAGGTCCCTGGCTGACGGTACTACCTCTTGTTCTTTTTGCTTAGGTGATTTTTTTCGTCTTGTCATTTTGTCCAGAGGAGAATAGATGAATGAGAGAACAAAATGCTAACAGGTTTACAACGTCCCCAGCAAATATACTGTATACAAATCAGAAAAGACCTGTAACCAGGGGAAAAGAAAGAGAAAGAAAGAAAAAAGAAAGAAAGAAAAAAGATAAAAACAAAAACAGAACAATACAAAAAAAGCAGAATATGATCAGATATGTTCAAGCTAGTGCATAGATGAGTGCCACACACTAGATTTTGGGCGTATTTTGGTCTGTTAGAATAAAGTGCCTCCTAAAATTCTAAAGGAAGAAAGACATATATGTACAAAATAAGGGTTGATACAATGAAGGGATGGAAGATGACTGTAAAGATGAAAATTATAAAAGATTCTATAAAAGGAATTGATAAGATAAGTTGTTTGAAAAAGGAAAGAACAAGATTTAAAAAAAAAAGAAAAAAGGGAGAGAATGTGATCAGGCAGGAGACTAGAACAAAGCCATACACTAGTGATTTAGGGTATATTTTGATCTGTTAGAATAAACTGTATCTCACAATTTTAAAGAGAGAACAACTTATATATATATGCCAAAAATAAGGGTAACTACTATGAAGGGATAAAATATGACTCTAAAAATGAAAAATAAAAAAATGTTTTTTTTAAAAAAAGGGATTGATAAGATGTTGGTTGAAAAAGCAAAAATGAAAAGTTAAAAAAAAACAGTTAAAAAAATTAACTTTGATGAACTAATGAATCATGGTAAAAAAAAGCCATGAGTTCTATGTGCAGTATTCCCCTAGCGCTGGAG
>NW_027404919.1:0-2169 GCF_003265705.2 Callorhinus ursinus | reverse complement strand
GGGAATTCTGTCCGTGGGGCTTGTGTCGGAGCCTCCTGGGATCTGTGTATCCAATGGCGGCCGGGAGTTCTGTCCAAGGGGCTTGTGTTGGAGGCTCTGGGCAGGCTTCTGCACCTCAACTAGAACCACGGCATTGCCGACCTGTCTCTCTGAGGTTCCCTTTTATTTATGTATTTGAGAGAGTGCGGGAGCACGTGCTGGAGAGAGTAGAAGGAGGGGCAGAGGTCATCTCAAGTGGACTGCGTGCTGAGTACGAGCTGGACGGGGCTCGATCCCACGACCCTGAGATCATGACCTGAGCTGAAATCATGAGTTGGACACTTACTTCACCGATGGAGCCACCCAGGCGCCTTGATTCAACACATTTTTAATGACTTCCCCTAGATTGGAGGCGTTGTCCTAGTACTGGGGGTAGGTGTGGCTCTGATGAGCCCAACTAGGTCCCCGCACCAGCAGAGCTTCTGTTCTAACCAGCGGGACAGTGTGTAACTAACAGATGAGAATGTGCGTCCCACATGCTCTGCCGGGCGCCAGCCTGGTTCAGGGACGCGTGTGTGGGCTACCATGCACCCCTCTCACACCCCACACCACGCTGTATGAGAAAGACCTTTCCCACTACAGTGTAAGTTCTGTGGGGCAGAGCCATGCTGTGCGGATTCTTTTACACATAACGTGATGCCTGCTGGGCGGCTTTGAGAAAATAAATTCAGTAATCCATCCCACAAATATTTACTGAGCTCCTGCTGTGTGGCTTGGCTTGTTCTAGGGACCAGAGATCAAGATGGATGAGGCCGCCACCCCCCTGGGGGCATCGGTGGAGGGGAGACGAGGCTCCATAAACAAGGACAGCTGGGAGGTGGGCGCACCTGGGGCCCGCCCCCAGAGTTTCTGCTCCGGCAGGTCTGGCGTGGGGCCTGAGAATGTGCATTTGCAGCAATCCCAGTTGCTGCACAGAACACTCTGAGAAGGTGACGTTGAAATTGAGGCCTGGAGGAGAAGAAGGAGCAGAGTGGTTCAGAGAGGGGCAGCAAGGGCCAAGCCCCTGGGGCCAGGGGTGACCTGGTCACAGTGCGAGGGGCTCTGAGCCTGGGGTACAGTGAATGGGGAGAGGGGACATGATGCACAGGGAGGTTCGGGGTCAGGTAAATCCCCCACCCGGGGCCACTAGCCACAGAGAGGTGCTGAGATTTTCTGGAAAGCAGTGAGAAAGTGCTGGGGCATTCTAGGTGGTGAGTGAGAACACTTGGTGAATTATTGCTGTTCTTACACATTCCTGCAAACATAGTGGCTTAAAACAACACACATCGAGTCCTGGAGGTCACATATGGCCTCATGGGGCTAGAATCATGATGCCAGCAGGGCTGTGTTCCTTTGGGAGGCTCTAGGGGCGACCCCCATCTCCTGGCCTTTTCTAGCTACTAGCGGCCCTCGTGGGCCTGTGGCCGTGTCCTCTGTCGTTCAGGCCGGCCACAGTGCCTCAGTGCCTGAGTCCTTCTCACCCTGCCACTGTCTCTCTGCTCCCTCTTCCACGTGCAAGGATGACTCACTGGAGTGCCCGGGGTACTCTCCCTATCCCGAAGTCTGCTGACACGCCCTCTTTGCAGGGAGCACATTCTGCCTACGTATCTGGTTTATATTTGAAGTGAACACTGTGGATACTGGTCAGAGATTGGGGGATAAGGATGGGCTCGGGGAACCGTGACGGGGCTGCTGCTCTGGTCCAGCCGCAGCGTGGCGCACGGTACGGCTGGAGCTCAAGCAGGGGCTGCAGAGAGGAGGGCGTGGGATAAGAGAAAGGGAGATGTGAAGGATGACCGCTCACTGCTTGAACAGCGGAACAGGTGGAGATGCCATGCACCAAGGGAGGAGGACAATGAGGGTCAGAGTCAAGAGCGAGGTCCATGCTGTTCAACCTAACTCACTTACCAAGTACACACTGGGCTCTGGAAGCTCATAAACGTGATTTTGTGAATGAGAGGATGAAGCTTGGGCTCCACGTGACTTAAGGAATCTGTCATCCTGTGGGTTGGCACTTCCTGACCCATGGGGCAAAAGGAACCCCCACCAATTCTGGAATGCTCCATGAAGAAAAACAAGACGTTTGAAGACCATGCTTGAACAGCAGCGTGGACATCTGGGATGGGCACAGGCTGACCTGCGTTTGAATCC
>NW_027404918.1:0-2169 GCF_003265705.2 Callorhinus ursinus | reverse complement strand
GTCTTTTCTATTTTGGGGATTCCTCCTCCTAGTCATTCTGTTGATGGATGTTTGAGGGAATGTATAGAGTCCAGATTATTGACCGGAACCCAAGCAAGATGCACCTGTTTTCTAGGGACCTTAGTGTTGTTGGCCTCTTGTTTTCCCAGCCTGTCTTCTGGGGGAGGGGCCTGCCACGCTGTTACTCAGGCAACCCTGTTTGGGGGGGAGTTGCCCTGCCTCCCTGTGGTTGGGGATGGGTTCAGTGGGAATCAGTTTTGGGGGCTTTTTTCTCTGGCGGCTTTCCCTGATGGCTTTCCGTGTCTCTTCTGCGAGTCAGAGCAGAAGAGCCCGTTTCCAACCCTCTGCTTCAGAGTAGAGATCGCAGTCTGTTCTTCAGTGAGCTCTCCAGGCCACACTGTCTCCGTTTCTGTCCGTGTTGCTATAAACTGTAGCATCCTGGGTTGTGTACCCCTCCGCAGTGCCCCCAGTCCTGCCTCCAGGTTGGGGCACGTCTCTGCCCTTTGTGCTTCTAAAACCGCCAACCACTCCCAGTTCCCACGCGCGACCCCACCACTCCGGGTTTCTGCCCCAGGGGCTGCCCTAAAGTCCTTTCCCCGCTGCTACCGGTCTGTGAGTCTGTGCCCCGTCCCCAGCGTGCGAGGCTGTCGCTCACCGGTGGTGTAGGACCCCATGGCCAGGCTCCCTCCCGCTGCCATTTATCCTCCGATATCTGCCTGCAGAATCACGGGTCCCTGCTTCATACCTTGAAACCAACCGCCCAGGATATTCTGTAGAGATCCGGATCTTCTTATATCTCAGGCTGATTTCGTGGGTGCTCAGAGTGGTCTGGTAGATATCCAGCTCAATTCCAGGGACCAGTTGAAATGGGGTCCCCTACTCCTCCGCCATCTTTCCTCACCCCCTCACTGATGCCATCTTCATGGCATCCTTATGTACGTACTGTTTTCCTATTGATTGACCTTTCCATTGACATATTCATAATGGTTTTCATTCTAGCACTTTTTTTATGGAGAGGGTTCTGCTGGAAGGAGGTGACATTTGAAATGCAAGGAGGAAGACAGAGACATAGGAGATTTTTTCTTCATTTTTCCAGTTTTTTTTTTTTAGTTTAAATTCAATTAGCCCACATATAGTACATCATTAGTCTCAGATGTAGAGTTCAATAATTCATCAGTTGTATATAACACCCAGTGCTCATCACATCATGTGCCCTCCTTAATGCCCATCACCCAAATACCCCATCTCCTTACCCTTCCTTTTTCCATTTTTATTGAAAAATAACTGACATGTAAAATTCTGGAAGTTTAAGCCTACAACTTGGTGATTTCATATACATGTACATTGTGAAAGATCACCAGAATACATTAGTGAACACATCCATCATTTCACAAAGTTATCATTTCTTTTTATTGTAAGAACATTTACAATGTACTCTGTCAGCAACATTCATGTATACAATGCTATAAAATTAACCATAATGACCATGCTGTACATTACCTTCCCAGAACTCATTCATCTTATAACTAAAGGTTTGTAGGCTTTCACCAGCATCTTCTCATTTCCTCAAACCCCAACCATAGGAAAACATCAACCTACTCTCTGTTTCTATGAGTTCAGATTTTTGTATTTCACATATAAGTGAGATCATACAGTACTGGTCTTTCTCTGTCTGATTATTTCACTTAGCATAATGCCCTCAGGGGCCATCCATGTTATATGAAAGGAAAGGATGTCTTCCTTTTTTATTGCTAGGTTCCACTGTATAAGTATGCCATCATCATTAATTCATCTGTCGATGGATACTCAGTTGTTTCCATATCTTGATTATTGCAAATAATGCCACAATGAATTTAAGGGTGCAGACATCCGAGATGTTCACAAGTATGTGGGAATTAAACCACACACTCATGAACAGCTGGTGGGTGAAAGAAGAAACCAAAAAGGAAATTTAAAAATCTTTAATCAAATGAAAATGGAAACACAGCCTATCAAAACTTATGGGATTTTGCAAAAGAAACTCTAAGAGGGAAGTTTATATCTATAAATGTCTACATTAAGAAAAATAAAAGAGCTTTTATAAATGGAATCGTTTCTCTAATTTCTCTTTCTACAGTTGTATTGTTAGTATATAAGAAAGTAACTGATTTCTGTGCATTGATTTTGTAT
>NW_027404917.1:0-2170 GCF_003265705.2 Callorhinus ursinus | reverse complement strand
GCTGAGCAGCTGACAATGATAGTAGTGACTTGGAAAGGTAAGTAAACCGGTCTTGACAAACGGGCCTGTGTGCCCAGGCCTGTTCTGATTTATTTGTGAGTAGTGGCTTTGCCATCTGTGAAGATCAGCATCTGGTTGCCTGGGAAGAAAAAAGAAAAGGTATTCCAGTGACTGTGACAGAATGGAGGCTTGCTGGGGATTCGTGGCTGCTTGACTTTCTCTCCATTCTACTCTGGGCACTACTGGGCACTACTCTGCTCTTGCCACCCCGGGGCAGGCCAGGCACGCACAGGAGAGCTTTGCTTGATAATTTCTGGGATCTCCGGTTATCTCTTGTGGACATACCTGAAGGATCACAGGGCCCCAGGTATTTCAGCAGTTCCACAGACAACCACCCCAATCTCATATCCTCACCTCTCGCTTTGTGCAGAAAACATGGGGAAATAAAATTCAGCTCTGGTTTCTCCCATTCTGCTGGCTCTTCCTTACAGCGTTTACAAACTACCACCACCAGGAGCTATTATGAGATGTGTAATTACTTATGACCAGTTGATATACCCCCCCACCTCTTATTTCTAACTTCTTAATATACTGTTTTTGGGTAGATTCATGAATAGGGACTGGTCCAATTTATGCCTCCTTTCTTGTGTGCTGCTCCCAACCTGCCAATAAATTTGCCCCCCCCACACACAAAGCCATTGAATAGAAAGGGAAGGTGCTCCAATATTGCTACCTCCTGATACACATGCCTGTTTAAACCCACACATCATTTTCTTCCTCTCTCCCTATGTACTCATGTGTTTCCATCACCACCACTTTACCTTTGGTGTCATTTTAAGAGATGGACACATTGACTCTGGGTCTCCAGAGCATCCTGGTTTCTAGCATGTCCTGATCCAATGGACTTACTGTTTATCAGAAATAAGGTAATGATGTGCAATATAAAGTATTCCAATAAAAACAGGACTCTCCTAAGATCTGTTACTGTTTTGATGTTGAAAATCAGCAGACAAAATGCACAATGAAATGGAATGCTTGAAAGATCTTCTGACCGAGGTCCCAACAAGTTTAGAGGGCACCGGATTTCCTTCTCCGATTTTCTGATGTGATGTGAAGCTCGAGGGTATGCCGTCACAGGGGAAACGGCCTGGCATAGAGTCTCGCTCCCGTGCGTTGCATTTTGTCCAATCAGATATGGAGGTTGCCCGTGACGTCAAGAAATGCAGCGACTGTAAATGGGCCAGCGCCCCCTCGACAGCCGCCACTGTACTTCCTTCCGAGCTGTCGGGAAGGGGAGCCCCAAATGGCTGAGCCTGGCTGTGAGACCTCTTCTAGGGAATGCCCAGGCACGGAAAACCCACAGCAGCGGACCCGAAGAGCCCGAAGCACGAGCAGCCAAGCCGCCAATGCCGCGGCCGCCACCACCGCCGCCGCCGCCCCCGCCGCCCAAACAGTTTCGTTGCCTACTCCCCCTGGGTTGTGAAGCAGGTTCACGAGGGCCTGAGCCTCTCACAGAAGACTGTGAGCAACTTCGATTCGTTTGTTAAGGACATCTTCGAACACATCACAGACGAAGCCTGTCACCTGGCCCGCTCCACCAAGTGCTCCACCATCACCACCAGGGAGAGATCCAGACAGCCGTGCGCCTGCTGCTGCCCGGGGAGATTGGCAAGCACGCCGAGTCCGAGGCCACCAAAGCCATCATCAGGTACACCGTCTGCCGATGAGCTGCCTCCAGACCACCTGACCACCTTGCAAACCAAAGGCTCTTTTCAGAGCCACCTCACTTGGCGGGAAAAGGCCTGTAGGCTTTAAAAAGTGGGATAAACTCTAGAGTTTTTGTTCTCGTTGTGGCATTTTGTGGATATTTAAAGTAGTTTTACTTTGAACCAAACATGATCGGCACTGCTTTCATCTATATTTGCGTGCAGTTTTTCCTTTGGACAACTGTGGACTCTGCTTAACCATGCCGCTTTTCTGGGCTTTCCTACGCGGTCATTTCTGTTCGATATTTCTGTAGGTCCGCCTCAATGGGGGTTATTTTTGGTATAATGATCTTTACCTTTTTCTCTCTCATTCTCTCATGAGCGTGTGGTGAATTTTCCAGAGGTTGGTTATGGGTGATATGGCAACAGATGAAGTGCAGAAGCTGATATCAGAATCCGTCTGA
>NW_027404916.1:0-2170 GCF_003265705.2 Callorhinus ursinus | reverse complement strand
AATAGGCAAATCGGTAGAGATAAAAAGTAGATTCATGGTTGCCAGGGAGTGGGAGAGAGAATTGTGATTGACTGCTAATAGGTGTGGGGTTTCTTTTTGGTGTGATGAAAATATTCTGGACAATATTCTTTTTTTTTTAAGATTTTCCTTTATTTTTTGACAGAGAGAGAGAGAGACAGCAAGAGAGGAAACACAAGCAGGGGGAGTGGGAGAGGGAGAAGCAGGCTTCCCGCGGAGCAGGGAGCCCGACGCGGGGCTCGATCCCAGGACGCTGGGATCATGACCTGAGCCGAAGGCAGATGCTGAACGACTGAGCCACCCAGGCGCCCCTATTCTGGAATTTGTTAGTGGTTTTAGTTAAGGGTAAACAGGTAATAGTAATAGTTAATATACCAAAAATTACTGATATGTACACTTTTAAACCATGAATTTTATTTATATATATAATATTTATTCATTCATTCATTTATTTATAATCTCAATCATTTCATTTTTTAATCTTAATTCCAGTGTAATTAACATAGTGTTATATTAGTTTCAGGTGTATAATATAGTAATCCAACACTTCTATACATTACTCAGTGCTCATCGTAAGTGTGCTCTTAATCCCCTTTGCCTATTTCACCCATCCCCCCACCCAACTCCCCTCTGGTAACCATCTGATTGTTCTCTAGAGTTAAGAGTCTGGCTTTTGTAAACGAGTCTTTTTATATCTCAGTTTTTAAAACCCTTGGGAGAACCTCTCAAAAGACGTTAAATTGGAAACCATGAGATTGACCACTTTTGTGGGACCAGGGTGTAGGAGGGGCTGGGATTCACTCATTTCTTTTCTCAGGGATTGTCATTTGAGATATTCCTGTCTCTCTCTCTTTTTTTTTTTCCTTAAAATTTGCAATGGAAGCAGTCCCAGGCATCAGATCCTGAGAAGAAGCTCTTCCCTTTCAGCATTTTCACTCAAGTTTAGACTTCCCCTTGAGTGCCATTTTTCTGCATTGGGGTGGGCTCCGACTTGGCGACGTAGCCTGCACTCTCTCCCATGAACTGGTATTTTTGGTCCTGAGCCACAATGGCGGCTGCCACTTGCTGTGGAATTTCTTAGGGCTGTGAACCCAGCTTCCCAGGGAATGTTCATCCCCAGAACTGTTTCAGCTGGAGAACCACTTTCAGCAAGTTCCTGAAATAAAGGGGCTTTTGATGAAGTGCGCCTCTAGAGGCTTCATGGGACAAAGCCCTGTGTCATTTCTACTCAAAAGAGACCCTGCATCCTAGGATTTGAGATGTTACAGGCTGTGTATATCAAAGTGGGGAATGATTCTTAAAGGTTGTTTATAAACCATGTATATCCATGGCTTAGCCCCTCCATAAGTTCCTCCCTTGGCTCTGAATTCAATTCAAAACAGCATAAAGAGGGGCGCCTGGGTGGCTCAGTCGGTTAAGCGGCTGCCTTCAGCTCAGGTCATGTTCCCAGGGTCCTGGGATCGAGCCCCGCATTGGGCTCCCTGCTCTGCAGGAGCCTGCTTCTCCCCCTCCCACACCTCCAGCTTGTGTTCCCTCTCTCGCTGTGTCTCTCTCTGTCAAATAAATAAATAAAATCTTTAAAAATAAAATAAAATAAAAGCAGCAAATAATTATCCCCAGTCAAGATGCTCTCGTCCATTTGAGTGAATCCTTGCCTCAGATGCACTTGTTACTGAGGCCCTGATGGCCCACTGTCTGCAGAGACCCTGGAAAGCTATTAAATACCAGTGTCACTCAAAATGAAACTGTAGTCATGCAAATTCTAAAGCCAGCCCCTACGAGGCACCATGACCACCCACCATTAGCTCAAGACCACCATCTAAAACAACCACTTACTTCCCTGTGGTCAAAGTGGCCATAAATTACAGTGACTCACCAATGTCAAAATCTCATGTTGCCTAGGACTTTAAGTGTTTGCCAGGGGTCATGAGAAGTTAGAAAGAAAGAAGAAATTATTACAATCTCAATGCACAAAATGGACCACTGCAAACTTCTAAGGACATGAATCCTCATGGCCTGGCTCTGCAAAAGCCACAGTCTGAATATCAGTTTGTTCGTGATACACAAAAAGAAATAGATAGCTTATCTGTAATTTCCTACATAACCCCAAAGCCTTCAAACCTTAACCAAATACAAAGCTCTCTCTCTCTCT
>NW_027404915.1:272-2171 GCF_003265705.2 Callorhinus ursinus | reverse complement strand
TGGATTATTTGTTCTTTGGGTGTTGAGTTTGAGAAGTTCTTTATAGATTTTGGATACTAGCCCTTTATCTGATATGTCATTTGCAAATGTCTTCTCCCATTCTGTCGGTTGTCTTTTGGTTTTGTGGACTGTTTCTTTTGCTGTGCAGAAGCTTTTTATCTTGATGAAATCCCAATAGTTCATTTTTGCCCTTGCTTCCCTTGCCTTTGGTGATGTTTCTAGGAAGAACTTGCTACGGCTGAGGTTGAAGAGGTTCCTGCCTGTGTTCTCCTTTAGGATTTGGATGGACTCCTGTCTCACATTGAGGTCTTAGAACCATTTTGAGTTTATTTTTGTGTGTGGTGTAAGGAAGTGGTCCAGTTTCATTCTTCTGCATGTGGCTGTCCAATTTTCCCAACACTGTTGAAGAGACTGTCTTTTTTTCCATTGGACATTCTTTCCTGCTTTGTCAAAGATGAGTTGACCATAGAGTTGAGGGTCCATTTCTGGGCTATCTATTCTGTTCCATTGATCTAGGTGTCTGTTTTTGTGCCAGTACCATGCTGTCTTGATGATGACAGCTTTGTAATAGAGCTGGAAGTCCGGAATTGTGATGTCACCAGCTTTGCCTTTCTTTTTCAACATTCCTCTGGCTATTCGGGGTCTTTTCTGGTTCCATACAAATTTTAGGATTCTTTGTTCCATTTCTTTGAAAAAAGTGGATGGTATTTTGATGGGGATTGCATTGAATGTGTAGATTGCTCTAGGTAGCATTGACATCTTCACAATGTTTGTTCTCCTAGTCCATGAGCATGGAACGTTTTTCCATTTCTTTGTGTCTTCCTCAATTTCTTTCATGAGTATTTTATAGTTTTCTGAGTACAGATCCTTTGCCTCTTTGGTTAGATTTATTCCTAGGTATCTTATGGTTTTGGGTGCAATTGTAAATGGGATCGACTCCTTGATTTGTCTCTCTTCTGTCTTGTTGCTGCTGTATAGGAATGCCTCTGATTTGTGTGCATTGATTTTATATCCTGCCACTTTGAATTCCTGTATGAGTTCTAGTAGTTTTGGGGTGGAGTCTTTTGGGTTTTCCACATACAGTATCATATCATCTGCAAAGAGTGAGAGTTTGACTTCCTTTTTGCTGATTTGGATGCCTTTGATTTCTTTTTGTTGTCTGATTACTGTGGCTAGGACTTCTAATACTATGTTGAATAGCAGTGGTGATAGTGGACATCCCTGCCGCGTTCCTGACCTTAGGGGAAAAGCTCTCAGCCTTTCCCCATTGAGAATGATATTCGCTGTAGGTTTTTCATAGATGGCTTTTATGATATTGAGGTATGTACCCTCTATCCCTATACTCTGAAGAGTTTTGATCAAGAAACGATGCTGTACTTTGTCAAATACTTTTTCTGCATCTATTGAGAGGATCATACGATTCTTGTTCTTTCTTTTGTTAATATATTATATCACATTGATTGATTTGTGGATGTTGAACCAGCCTTGCAACCCAGGGATAAATCCCACTTGGTCATGGTGAATAATCCTTTTAATGTACTGTTGGATCCTATTGGCTAGTATTTTGGTGAGAATTTTTGCATCCATGTTCATCAAGGATATTGGTCTGTAATTCTCTTTTTTGATGGGGTCTTTGTCTGGTTTTGGGATCAAGGTAATGGTGGCCTCAAAAAATGAATTTGGAAGTTTCCCTTCCATTTCTATTTTTTGGAACAGTTTCAGGAGAATAGGTATTAATTCTTCTTTAAATGTCTGATAGAATTCCCCTGGGAAGCCATCTGGCCCTGGGCTTTTGTTTGTTGGGAGATTTTTGATGACTGCTTCAATTTCCTTAGTGGTTATAGGTCTGTTCAGGTTTTCTATTTCTTCCTGGTTCAATTTTGGTAGTTGATACATCTC
>NW_027404915.1:0-172 GCF_003265705.2 Callorhinus ursinus | reverse complement strand
GTTAATTCTTTCAAAGAACCAGCTCCTAGTTTCGTTGATCTGTTCTACTGTTCTTTTGGTTTCTAGTTCATTGATTTCTGCTCTGATCTTTATGATTTCTCTTCTCCTGCTGGGTTTAGGCTTTATTTGCTGTTCTTTCTCCAGCTCCTTTAGGTGTAGGGTTAGGTTGTGT
>NW_027404914.1:0-2171 GCF_003265705.2 Callorhinus ursinus | reverse complement strand
TTTACCAACAAGTGCTCGAGGCAAAGGTCACTCGTAGACCATCTCAAGTTTTCTTGACTCTCCACTGCATATCAGCAGATCATGGAGGAAGAATGAAGCTCTTCTCATTCAAATACATACTAACGTCTAACACAAGCCCCAAATGGCCTCAACCGTGGCTTTGTTAAAAAAAAGATGTGTGCCAGCTCAGCAGATTCTCAGCATTTGTGAGAGACTGTTGAAAATGCTGGAATCCATAAGTACTCTTCTCTCTGATCCTACCTCTTGCCTATTGCCCAGGAACAAAGGGGCACTGGGCAAAGACCAGGCAAGGTGCCTGACGCTGTCCTCTCCCTTCTCTCTCGGTCACAAGACGCAGTGACATTCCCCTCCTCCTAACAGAAGAGGGTTCTCTACTGTCCCAACTAAAGCAGAGCGCACACGCCTGTCTCCAAAAGGAGGCTTAACTTCGTCTGAGTCCCACAGTCTGCCAAAGCTCATGGACACCAGCCTACCACAGAGTTAAGTCAGTCAGCAAAAAGGGACTCAATTATGGACTCATTTAACCCTGCCAAAAGTTCTCAATCTTAAAGATTACTCAGCTGCGAGGTTTAAAAACAAAAACCAGAAGGGAAAGGAAAGCGAGAGAAAACAAAAGAGGACGAAAGCGTCAGGCCGACAGAACGCCACACACCCACACCTAGAGCAGGTCATGTGCCCAGACACCAGAGAAATGATTCTGGCGTAGTTTTCAAGGGCCCTCTGTTAGTAATGAGAGGATCGTTTCTAGGAACCCGTGCATTCAAGAAGTCAGCTGGTAGGTGCAGACGTGGATTTGCTGCCTGGGAACGAGCACCAAGTGAGATGGCGCTGTAATTACAAGAACGCTCACCCCCAGGGCCGGCAGCCTCTGTGTGCAGCTCACCGCCACCTTCAGCTTCCAGTCAGTTTCACCATCAAGCCGGTCAGTTCGAATAAAACACGAACATTGGAATGAGACAAGAAGATCCCAGAGTTACAGGTGCGTGAAGACCACAAGTGTGCGGCACAGTGGGACACAGCCATGACACAAAAATCTTCAAAAGCCTTTATACGTTTGATTCACAAACAAGTGTGCTGAGAAGATACAGGTCACTAACTAATCACTTACCTGCTATGTCGTGTCCTTGCCAAGGAGGCTTCTTATTAATTAGGGCTTTATTTAAAAAAAAATGGCTTGGATCATTTCTACCTTTAATTCATGTTTTAATAATAAAATAATAAGTAAATACACAAAAATATCCAAGAGTGTGCCCTAAGTTCGCTAATAAACTATCTGACGGACCACCATAAAACATATGTTCAATAATAAAAGCACAGCTAAAATGCCAAAACCCAGGTAAGATCTATTGTCATACAACCCAATCAAGTTTTAAACATGAAAAAATATTAAATCTAAATGCACATATATCATTGAAATAATTTGAAAGCAATTTCTAGGTATTTTTACTTCCTTAGAATTTTCGATTAGAGATGCCCCCCAAAATCACACAGCCAATAGCAATTTAAATGACTTCTTTATAGTCAAATAAATCCAAAAGTAAAATGATACATATTCCTTCAAACTTTTTTCATGGCAAGAATCCAAAAAATCCAACAAAGATACTGAACGTACCATGGGGATGAACGACTGTGTTCGGTAGGTCTGGAGGTCCCTAATAGAAACGTCTGCTGAGGGTCTCCGGGGGGTCGTAAAACACCCCGGGGGCAGGGAGGCGACTCTACCGAGTCGGCAAGGGCCTCACATCCAGGGCTATCTACGCTTTCCGAGCGGGCAAACCCGTTAGCAGAGCCACAGAAGCCAGGGTTCCAGGGGTCCGCCCAAAACGTGTCCGAAGCCAGTCCTTCCTGGCCTTTGACCTGCTTTGGCGGAGCCCAGGTTTTCGTGGGAGACCGGCTGGACCCTGCGCGGTGCTCTGCCGGCGGGGCCGGGGGCCGGGCCACGATGACTCCCTTCTGCCGGGAACACCTGCACCGAGACTGTGGCCGGCCGCCCACCTGCCACTGCGACAGAGGGAAGAACCCGTTCCAGCAAACCGACCCGCGCCCCGTCCCCACCGGGCCGGGTACTGGTCCTGACAGCCTGGCTCCGGCCTCCACTTCCTGGGGGCGTGGCCCCGCCTCCTCTCCCCAGTAGGCCACGCCCCTCGGCG
>NW_027404913.1:0-2172 GCF_003265705.2 Callorhinus ursinus | reverse complement strand
TCTTCAAGTGATTCATATGCGCTTTCACTCTTTCTCTTTGTCTCTTTCTAAAATTTCTCTTTTGAAATTTGTCGTGGTTCCCACTGGAAGCCGCCTTGGCTCCATGAGGTAGGACGTGCGCCCCCTTGGAAATCCCTCCCCTGCACTCCAGCCCCTCCCGAAGCTGCCCCCGGGGTCCCTGTTGAGGGAGCAGCTGGGAGGTGAGACCACCTGCTCAGGAGGGCCATCGGGGACGGTGGAAACCTGGCGGGAGCCCAGATGGACAGACCTGCTCCACGCCGCACTCCTCAGAAAGCGGGCTCCCCACTGCGTGCAGTGGGTCCATTCCTTGCTGAGTCTCCTCAGGGCCCCACGCAGAGATTTTTCTAAGGGTTCCTTGAGGACGCCCAGACAACACACAGCGATCTTAGAGAAGGTGGGAGTCTTCCTTCCTGCCTCTCCTCTGACCCCCCAACTGCCCAAACACAGCCCCGATCTGTCCTCCCCCTCCATCTCCATGATGGCCACCCCAGTGCCAGCCCCCAGTGCTCCGTGCACAATCTGTGAGCCCCCTCCCAGAATCCAGCCCCGTCTCCCCCTCCCCTCGTTCCCTTGTCCCCAAAGCCACGCAGATCTGCGCAGAACACACATCACACCCGTGCCCAGCCACCACCCCTGTCTCCAGGTCTACACTGCCCCGGTGTCTCTACCCTGCACGAAGGAGCGCTCTGGGCAGGGCCCCTGCTGCCAGCCCCGTTCCCTGTCACCTGTGTCCTGTTTCCCCAGCCCCAGCAGCACAGCCCTGCCTCGGCCTTTCTACACCTGTGCTCCCTGCCTGGAACATTCTGCCCCCCTGCCCTCCCAGCCTATCTCCCGTGACCTTCATCTCAGCCTGAACGACCCTCTGGGTGTGGCCACTGATCCCGGTAGTCGTCACCCTATTCGAATTCTCCGCAGAGCAGAGATTGCTATTCCTTGTCCCCTTGCTCTAGATTCCCTGGCCTTGCCCCTCACTGGGACGGAAGCCCTGGGGGTCCTCGGGCCTCACCCCTCGCGGCAGGACAGCGCCAGAGACATCGTAGGAGCTGCAGAGATTGTCACTACATATGTGGGTGCAAATGCAGGCAGTAACACACACAGGCACACTTTGGGTGAAATAGAGTTGTGTGTGTGGGTCCGTCTCCAAATTGCTTCTGGACCCTTTTCTGCCTGCCCTGTGCCCGAGGCGGACTCTCCTGTCTGCTTTCCAGTCCCTCTGGGGGCTGCCCTGCACCAGCATTCCATGGGGGCCTGGAGGGCAGAGGGGGGCACTTTGCCCCATTCCCGGGACTGCCCCCCACTGGGCTCAGCAGTTGCCACCTCCCTGGCCTCCCTGCAGGCCCAGGGGTGGGACCGCCTCCCCCTGTGGATGGAGGCTGGGAGCCCCCTCCTTGGTCCTGCCCTTCTCCCTGCTGCAGCTGGGGACTGTCCCCTGGCCTCCTCCTCCACCGCACCCCGTGTGGGAGAAGTGCTCCTGTATGGGATCTTCCCTGGTCCATCGGGACTCTCTGCTCTCTGTGCAGAACATCAAGGAGACTTTCCTCTCTTTACACATTGCACACACACGTTTTTTTCCTTTCAGTAATTTATTTATCTACAAGCAATTAATGAAATTGTCAATTCTGTTTTTACATCTTCAGGTACTCACAAAGCAACTACAATAGTCTAGATTCTGCATCCTGGTGTGTGCGCGTGGGCCCACGCCCGCGTGCGTGGGAGTGTATGCTTGTTATCGGGAGAAAACTTTGTATTTTGACTGCTTAAGATTTATAAATGTTAAAGAATAAATACTATCTTACACAAAACAAAGATTAAGAAAAATCACAGAACAAGGAAGAAGCGGTTGCAGATTCTTAAACTTTCCTATCTATAAATTAAAGATTAAGCTAATCCCATGAATTTAGTACTAAAATAAGAATTAAGGACGAAAATATGAGTTGAAGGCTAAAATTTGAATTTAGGACTAAAATCTGACTTTAGGACTAAAATATGACTTAGGACTAAAATTTAATTTAGGACTACACTAACTGTTTTAACAGTTAGAGGTGTATGTTGTTTTGTTTAAGTTTTTTTCTCTCTCTCTTTTTAAGGCAATCACATTTTATTCACATAAATACTGAGTCATTTCTGGGGAACTGTAACCCTAGTCCTAGA
>NW_027404912.1:0-2173 GCF_003265705.2 Callorhinus ursinus | reverse complement strand
TTTGTGTATTAACGTTGTATCTTAATGTCTTGCTATAATCTATTAGTTCCAGGAGTTCTATTGTTGTTATTAACTTTCTGGGATTGTCTACCTAGACTATCATGTCATCTCTGAATGAAGACAGTTTGCTTTTTCTCTCCCCAATTTGTAAACCTATCAGTTCCTTTCCTTTTCTCACTGCATTAGCTAGGACTTCCACAAAAAAGCAGTGATAAAAGGGGACATCCTTGCCTTGTTTCTGATCTTAGTTGGAAAGCTTTTGGTTTCTTCATTAGTATGATATTAGCTGTAGATATTTTGTGGATGTTCTTTATCAAGCTGAGGAAGTTCCCCTCTATTCTTGGTTTATTGAGAGCTTTTATCATAAATGGGTATTGGATTTCGTCAAATGCTCTCTCCGATAGGATATTAATAGGATTATATGCTATTTCTTCTTGAGTCTGTTGATGTGATGGATTACACCAAGTGATTTCTGAATGTAGAACCAGCCTTGCATACTTGGAATAAATCCCACTTGGTCGTGGTGTACAATAATTCTTCTGATATGCTACTGGATTTAGTTTGCTAATATTTTCTTGCAGAACTGTGCATTTATGCTCACAACAGATACTGGTCTGTAGTTTTCCTTTATTGCAATGTTTTTTTCCAATTTTAGTATTAAGGTAATGCTGGCGTCCTAGAATGAGCTAGAAGTGTTCCCTCTGCTTCTATTTTCTGTTCGAGATTACAGAGAATTGGTATCACATCTTCCTTAAACATTTGGTAGAATTCACCGGTGAAACCATCTAGGACTATTTGGAAGGTCAATTGCTGATTCAATTTCTTTAAAAGATACAGGCCTACTCAGATTATCTGTTTCTCATTCTATTACACTTTATTTGATTTCTACCATTCCTTCGTTCTTAAAGTTTCCATCTCTTTGCTTACATTATCCATCTGTTCTTGCATATTGTGCACTATTTCCATTACCACCCTTGGCATATTAATTAGTTATTTCAAATTCGGGCTTTATAAACCCCAAGTCTCTGTCATATCTAAATCTGCTTCTGATGCTTGCTTTGTATCTTTCAACTGTATATTTTGCCTTTTGGTTTTTAAATTTTTTCATTAAAAGTCAAGGCATTATAGGGGCACCTGGGTGACTCAGTCAGTTCAGCATGTGCCTTTGGCTCAGGTAAGATCCCAGGGTTCTGGGATCGAGCCCCACATCGGGCTACCAGCTCAGCGGGGAGCCTGCTTCTCCCTCTCCCTCTGGTGCTCCCCCTGCTTGTACTTTCTCTAGCTGCCAAATAAATAAATAAACTATTTTTTAAAAAAGACATTATACTAGAGGAGCTAGGGAAAAAACAGCAAATAAAGCCTAAACCCAGCAGGAGAAGAGAAATAATAAAGATCAGAGCAGAAATCAATGAAATAGAAACCAAAAGAACAGTAGAACACATCAACGAAACTAGGAGCTGGTTCTTTGAAAGAATTAACAAGATTGATAAACCCCAGGCCAGACTTATCAAAAAGAAAAGAGAAATGACCCAAATCAACAAAATCATGAATGAAAGAGGAGAGATCACAACCAACACCAAAGAAATACAAACAATTATAAGAACATATTATGAGCAACTATACGACAGCAAATTAGATAACCTGGAAGAAATGGGTGCATTCCTAGAGATGTATCAACTACCAAAACTGAACCAGGAAGAAATAGAAAACCTGAACAGACCTATAACCACTACAGAAATTGAAGTAGTCATCAAATATCTCCCAACAAACAAAAGCCCAGGGCCAGATGGCTTCCCAGGGGAATTTACCAAACATTTAAAGAAGAATTAATACCTATTCTCCTGAAACTGTTCCAAAAAATAGAAATGGAAGGAAAACTTCCAAACCCATTTTATGTGACCACCATTACCTTGATCCCAAAACCAAAGACCCCATCAAAAAGGAGAATTACAGACCAATATCTTTGATGAACACAGATGCAAAAATTCTCACCAAAATACTAGCCAATAGGATCCAACAGTACATTAAAAGGATTATTCACCATGACCAAGAGGGATTTATCCCTGGGCTTCAAGGTTGGTTCAACATCCACAAACCAATCAATGTGATATAACATATTAACAGAAGAAAGAACAAGAATCATTTGATCCTCTCAATAGATGCAGAGAAAGTA
>NW_027404911.1:0-2174 GCF_003265705.2 Callorhinus ursinus | reverse complement strand
TGCCTTTGACGCAGACAGACTTGGTTTGTAGCATGACTAGAAAGAAACATGTGCATTCCCATTTCTCAAAACCACTCTTAACGTCATTTTCCACTGTTTCATGGTTATGGGTAGAAGACACATCTATTTCACATTCCTCTTTTCTAAGAAAGACACTAAGCACAGGACTGATTCTGGGCTTGGGGGGAGACAAGCAGGGACCCTGGGGCGTAGACGATGCCGCATCATAATGACAGAATGCCAAGCGTTGGTGACTTCGGGAAAGGAAAATACGTAGACTTCCTTGGGAATTCTCCCCAATAGTAAGTTTTGCAAATCATTTTTAAAATGTAAAGAAAGTGCAGGCCAAGAATTTGTGGTCCACATGAAACAGGTGTACCACCAACTTGCCATTTCTGGTCTGTGGTATGTAACAAAATGCTCAATAGCTTTCAGTTTATAAGATACACTCATGATGTGAAACCAGGTTTGCTGGTATGCTTGGAGACTCAGCTTGCCTTCAGCTATAAAGTAGTCAAACAGATTCCAGTCATCAGAACTGATGTTCATTTAATTGGTATCAGTGTAGTGGGACTTTCAAATGGCCTTGTAATGATTATTCTTTAATTGATTATAACAACTTGTAGTTCCTTGATATAAATATCTCAGCCATATGTGATATTATTATTTTATTGAAAATAATGTGTGTTATTGAAAGATGGCTAACAATGGTGTTTCCAGCTTTAGTGATCAGTAAACTGCTCCACAGCCGCTTAGAGATTGACTCCAGGTCCAGGAGTCATGGCAAGTGTTGTCTGTTCTATACGTTATCATACTTTTTACAACTGAGGTATCATCTATGTGCAATGCGATTCACACATTTAAGTGTAATGGTCAGTGTCTGTGTTACCATCAGACGAGTTGATACATAGGATGTTTCCACTTGCCCAGGAAGTCCCCTCTGTCCTTCTAAAGTCAGCGGCTTCTGTCCCCAGAAAATCATTGATCTGATTGCTAGCACCAAAATTTTGCATGTTCTAGATTTTTATGTAAGTGGAAACATTGTATAGCACTTGAAAAAATCTTGCTTCACTTGGCTTTGCATCCATGAGATTATCCGTGTTGTTGCTTTAATTAGTCTTTTGCTTTTATTGCTGAGTATATGACATTGTATGAATATTCCAGGTTATGCTGATCCATGCCCCTGTTGAAGACACTCGTGTTCTTGCCAATTATTGAGTAAGATAAGCAGGACTGCTGTGAATATCTGTGTTAAAAGTCTTTGCCCGAACATGTGTTTTAGCATACGTAAATATCCTGAAGTTGCCTTGTTAGGTAATACGGACGGTGTCTAACTTTACGATTAAGAAACTGGTACGCTGGTTCACCTTCGTCCCTCCCGCCTGCAATATCTAGAGCTCTTGGTCCCGTCTCTACCCACGCTTGTCAGAATCCTCATTCCCATTCCCAGCCATTCCAGAGGGGACAAAGCTATCTCTCGTTGTGCTTTAAAATTAAACTTCCCTGAAGACCAGTGATGTGGAGCAACTTTTTATATGCTTACTTAGCACTTTTCTAGCTGTGTTTATGCAGTATATTTAAGCCCTTTGCTCTACTTTTATTGTTTGCTCTCTTACTGCAGAACTCCTATTATCGCCTGTGTACATGACTTTGTTAAACGTATATGTTGAATATATGTCCTCCCCATCTGTAGCTTGCCCTAACATCTTCCTGATGGCATATTTGGAAGAAAAGAAGGTTTTAAGTATGACAGATCTCTGGCAATATGGACTCGTTCAGTCGATGCACAAGGTAAATTTCTTCATTTGTCTAGAGCTGTAATTTTCTTCATCAGTGTTTAATAATTGTATTAGGGTTGGGGGGCGGAGCAAGATGGCGGAGGAGTAGGAGACCTAGATTTCGTCTCGTCTCAGGAATTTATTTTTTTTTAAAGATTTTAATTATTTATTTGAGAGAGAATGAGAGATAGAGAGCACGAGAGGGAAGAGGGTCAGAGGGAGAAGCAGACTCCCCGCTGAGCAGGGAGCCTGATGTGGGACTCGATCCCGGGACTCCAGGATCATGACCTGAGCCGAAGGCAGTCGCTTAACCAACTGAGCCACCCAGGCGCCCCATGGTCTCAGGAATTCATCTGAATAGGGATCAAACCATTCTGAACACCTACGAACTCAACA
>NW_027404910.1:1658-2174 GCF_003265705.2 Callorhinus ursinus | reverse complement strand
TTGCAGAATGAGGCGGCTCCAGATCCGCTCGGGGAGGACGAGGAGACGCCCCGCCTCGGATCACAGGAAAATAACATGCGGAGACATCAAAGCCCTGACCGCTCGAGCTGAGGCCACCGTGCGTGAGTCGGGCCAGCCAGTCACGGCTGTTGCCCTTTTCCTTGCCATGCTATCACTTTTAACCCTTGACTCTGCCCAGGCCTCTTCTTACTGGGCTTTTGTCCCGGACCCTCCTACCGCGAGGGCAGTCACCTGGAAGGATCCCTCACCCAGGGTGTTTACTAACTTCACAGACATTTTTGATGGGCCTGAGATTTCCGGCGTCACTCATGCTGTGGCGCCTTTTAACTGGACCAGCCTGGCTTCTGCCCCCCCCATTTGTTTCCAGGCCATCGATGGCCCTGAGGCGCCCCATTATGGATGCGTGGTCACTTCACCAGTCTCCCGAAGAATCCGCTCTTGGTTTGGAACTGAGCCACCCAGAGGAGACACTTTGACACCTCATGTAATGGTGGA
>NW_027404910.1:0-1558 GCF_003265705.2 Callorhinus ursinus | reverse complement strand
GTCAAAAGACAGGGATCTCCCTTTGCACCGCTCCCCCCCCCCGCCTTCAGGATATGGGCCATACGACCACAATAATTCGGCTCCCGGGGGACTGCTATCACTGGGGAGGATGAGACACCCGGACTTATGGAAAATTGTTGCGGCCATGAGAGATGTTAAAACTAATTCACCCCTTTTCCCTGGCTTCCCCACGGGCCCATTGACATTTCAAATTCAGGCATGTCTTTCCCCACCGTTTCTGTTTGTAGTGGGGGACGGATCTGTAGTACCCGAGGCTAAGGCCAATAGAACCCTTTACAAAATAACTTGTGAGGAATGTTATCTCACCAACTGTTTGCCTTTACCCGGTGCCCCAAATCCAACAAAGATGGTTTTTCTAGCCTTGCAGCCCCCTTATCTAATGATGCCTGTAGAGGTGGGGGGGCCCTGGTATAGAGATTATGGCTACCAATTTGCGCAAGAATTGGAGGGCCTACTTAGCCGGGGGCGACGTTTCCTAGGCCTCCTAATAGCTGGCATCACTGCCTTGGTGTCTTTGATAGCATCAGCTACTGTCTCTACGGTGGCACTGTCCCAGGGCATACATACGGCCTCCCATGTAAATAGCTTAGCCCATAATGTCTCCCAGACCCTCACTACACAAGGAAATATAGATAGAAAAATTTTGGCTCGCCTAGATGGTCTAGAACAGGCCGTCGAGTACCTGGGCACCCAATATTCACTGTTACACACTCGTCTGTCCTTTGTATGCCACGGCGGGTATGGTTCCATTTGTGTAACCCCCTTAAAGGCTGACAATGTCTCCTGGGAAACGGTGCAGAGGCACTTGCAAGGTATCTGGCATGAGACAAATGTAAGCCTAGATCTGCTTCAATTGCAAGAACAAATAAACAATATAGCCTCCTCCCATCTGCATGTAGTCACCCCCGGAGACATGGCACAATCCTTTCTACAAAAGCTACAGGGGTTTAACCCCTTTAATATCCTCCAACATTCCTTTTGGATTATGTGTGCTCTGGTTGTAGGGGTAATCTTATTACTCTGCTTATGGTGTGCTTGGAGTCACTGTCTGTTTGTTTTCATGGCTAGTACCCAAGCAAATGTACACATGTTGCGTTTAAAGATAAAAGGGGGATATGTCGGGAGCCATGAGCAACAAAGGGGTTAATCGGGTAGAGCAAAGGCTCCCTGATCCCTTTGAACCATGGCCACCTAACTGCCCCCATACAAAAACATGTGGTACTGGCTAGCCCGAGTTGTATTTAGGCTAAAAAACCACAGTGTTATTGATAAGCCCTGAAAAATAGCGCACCAGGCCCTTTGAAGGCATGGGAAGAAACTATGCGCTTGAGGAATCTGGCCTTGAATCAGAAACACGGGACGGAGCCAGGAGAAGGGCAGGGAGGAACCTGTGGAACTTGTTTATGTCTTATTGTTATATAACCTAAGCCTATATAAAGTGTGTGAGAAAGAATAAAGTTGTTGCTCGCGGCATCCCCGTGGGCAACCCTCCTGTTCCCATACTTTTATGTTTCATTCTCTTACCCTCACCCCTGTT
>NW_027404909.1:1658-2174 GCF_003265705.2 Callorhinus ursinus | reverse complement strand
TTGCAGAATGAGGCGGCTCCAGATCCGCTCGGGGAGGACGAGGAGACGCCCCGCCTCGGATCACAGGAAAATAACATGCGGAGACATCAAAGCCCTGACCGCTCGAGCTGAGGCCACCGTGCGTGAGTCGGGCCAGCCAGTCACGGCTGTTGCCCTTTTCCTTGCCATGCTATCACTTTTAACCCTTGACTCTGCCCAGGCCTCTTCTTACTGGGCTTTTGTCCCGGACCCTCCTACCGCGAGGGCAGTCACCTGGAAGGATCCCTCACCCAGGGTGTTTACTAACTTCACAGACATTTTTGATGGGCCTGAGATTTCCGGCGTCACTCATGCTGTGGCGCCTTTTAACTGGACCAGCCTGGCTTCTGCCCCCCCCATTTGTTTCCAGGCCATCGATGGCCCTGAGGCGCCCCATTATGGATGCGTGGTCACTTCACCAGTCTCCCGAAGAATCCGCTCTTGGTTTGGAACTGAGCCACCCAGAGGAGACACTTTGACACCTCATGTAATGGTGGA
>NW_027404909.1:0-1558 GCF_003265705.2 Callorhinus ursinus | reverse complement strand
GTCAAAAGACAGGGATCTCCCTTTGCACCGCTCCCCCCCCCCGCCTTCAGGATATGGGCCATACGACCACAATAATTCGGCTCCCGGGGGACTGCTATCACTGGGGAGGATGAGACACCCGGACTTATGGAAAATTGTTGCGGCCATGAGAGATGTTAAAACTAATTCACCCCTTTTCCCTGGCTTCCCCACGGGCCCATTGACATTTCAAATTCAGGCATGTCTTTCCCCACCGTTTCTGTTTGTAGTGGGGGACGGATCTGTAGTACCCGAGGCTAAGGCCAATAGAACCCTTTACAAAATAACTTGTGAGGAATGTTATCTCACCAACTGTTTGCCTTTACCCGGTGCCCCAAATCCAACAAAGATGGTTTTTCTAGCCTTGCAGCCCCCTTATCTAATGATGCCTGTAGAGGTGGGGGGGCCCTGGTATAGAGATTATGGCTACCAATTTGCGCAAGAATTGGAGGGCCTACTTAGCCGGGGGCGACGTTTCCTAGGCCTCCTAATAGCTGGCATCACTGCCTTGGTGTCTTTGATAGCATCAGCTACTGTCTCTACGGTGGCACTGTCCCAGGGCATACATACGGCCTCCCATGTAAATAGCTTAGCCCATAATGTCTCCCAGACCCTCACTACACAAGGAAATATAGATAGAAAAATTTTGGCTCGCCTAGATGGTCTAGAACAGGCCGTCGAGTACCTGGGCACCCAATATTCACTGTTACACACTCGTCTGTCCTTTGTATGCCACGGCGGGTATGGTTCCATTTGTGTAACCCCCTTAAAGGCTGACAATGTCTCCTGGGAAACGGTGCAGAGGCACTTGCAAGGTATCTGGCATGAGACAAATGTAAGCCTAGATCTGCTTCAATTGCAAGAACAAATAAACAATATAGCCTCCTCCCATCTGCATGTAGTCACCCCCGGAGACATGGCACAATCCTTTCTACAAAAGCTACAGGGGTTTAACCCCTTTAATATCCTCCAACATTCCTTTTGGATTATGTGTGCTCTGGTTGTAGGGGTAATCTTATTACTCTGCTTATGGTGTGCTTGGAGTCACTGTCTGTTTGTTTTCATGGCTAGTACCCAAGCAAATGTACACATGTTGCGTTTAAAGATAAAAGGGGGATATGTCGGGAGCCATGAGCAACAAAGGGGTTAATCGGGTAGAGCAAAGGCTCCCTGATCCCTTTGAACCATGGCCACCTAACTGCCCCCATACAAAAACATGTGGTACTGGCTAGCCCGAGTTGTATTTAGGCTAAAAAACCACAGTGTTATTGATAAGCCCTGAAAAATAGCGCACCAGGCCCTTTGAAGGCATGGGAAGAAACTATGCGCTTGAGGAATCTGGCCTTGAATCAGAAACACGGGACGGAGCCAGGAGAAGGGCAGGGAGGAACCTGTGGAACTTGTTTATGTCTTATTGTTATATAACCTAAGCCTATATAAAGTGTGTGAGAAAGAATAAAGTTGTTGCTCGCGGCATCGCCGTGGGCAACCCTCCTGTTCCCATACTTTTATGTTTCATTCTCTTACCCTCACCCCTGTT
>NW_027404908.1:0-2174 GCF_003265705.2 Callorhinus ursinus | reverse complement strand
CCTTCCTACCAAGGACCTTAGAGAACTGTGTAGGAAGTAGATATGCAACTCCTCCCGGTGTCCATTTACAGGAAAGAATGGGTATTTTTGTCCCCATGGGGAATCATACCACAGAGACAACAGGCAACCAAGCCAAAACGGCCATCCTTTGGGGACCATCTGCAGTTTTGCTTAACCTTGCATCTGACATCTGTCACTCTCTTGACCTTACTTTACTTTCTGAGACCCTGTCCATTTTGACCCACACATTATTGGTTCCAGAATTTTCATTGTCACCTGGGAGTAAGGGTTCCTTGTTCTTCTTCATCCTCCTCATCCTCATAATTTTCTGCAAATAAATTCAGAAATGTCCCATCAGCTGTTTCCCACATCACCACCATAAACACAGTGGCTTCTATGTCCCTGGAGACTTAAGGGTCTATGAATGACTAGGTATTCTACTGAGTTTAGGGCACTGTCCTTAAGAACTGCTGTGGCATGGATTTCTGATGCGTCAGGCAGTGTGTCTCTGATTCTGAGGATCAGCATCACTAAACCTGGGCAACAGTTTCTACTGGCTCTTGTTGTCCATATCAGGGAATGCTTGTCACCTTCATTTCTGCACCGTGTCTTGCAGAGTGCCACAGGTCCCACCACAGCCACAGACTCTCTGTGGGTTCACAGCTCTCACATAGAGCTGCCTCCTTGCCCTCGCGACAGGACAACCACCCTGTCCCCCATCCCTCCACCGGGGACTTCATGGGCCCCCACGTGGGCTTCAGTGTTCTCAAGGGGACATCCGTCTATGAAAAGCGGTCCCGTCTAAACAGCACTCCCACCTCCAAGTCCTACTGCATCAAGGACCTCATCCAACTCCACACAGTCAGGAGCATTATTTTTTCCTGACATGCATTCATGAATTTTCCCTATCTGATCACTACAGTATCAACAGGTTATTTGATATACTTTCCAGATGAGGAGACAGATATGGAGAAAGTAAAACTCACTTTCTCACCCATAATTAATACAGACCACGCTGACTCTGGGAACCTCCCACTTAGTGCAGGGATCCTTGCACACTAACAAGCATCCTCCTGTCACATTTTGCTCTCTGGCTCAAAGACTGGTGGAGGCTGCCTCCTGCTCCAAAGGCTGCATTCCCTCAGGGAGGAAGCAGACACGTGGAGCACTATTACCTCCACACTGTGCATTTCTGCTCTCTGTTACCACCTTCCACTCCTGGTTCTCTCATGGCCCCACTTGCGATGGGGAACCCAGGAGGGCTGCTGCACATGGCGTGAGGCCAGGCGGGGAGTCTCTTGTGAGCCCAGGGCCTTGGCGCAGCTCCGGGCATCAGGGCCGGTGGCCGCCTTACCTGGGCTGAGCTTTCGGGCAAGGCACTTGGCCAGCCTGCGCCCCTCAGCCAGTTGCTCTTGGAAGCCCTGCCCTTGGGAATGCTCAGGGTCATCATGGGTGAGGAGGTCCTCGAGGAGCTTATTGAGCAGTTGGGAAACGTCTTTCCCTTTCCGTAACTTCTGATACAAACGGGTCAGCTCTTTATCCTGGTCTTTAATGAGGGTATGACATAGCCTAAGGCAGGACAGAGAGAAAATTTTAAAATGCAAAGAGTTGAACAACAGACGATACGATCTTTCGTGATGATTTCTGGCAGAATTTCCCCAAAGGAGCCATGAACCCCACACATCCCTTACACCTTTTCCTTCTGTAAACAGAGCCAGGGGTTCTCCTAAGCACACGCCAGAGAGATGTCCCTTCAGCTGCTAACTTCGGGGACACCCGTTTCCCTGGAAAACTACACACAGCGCAGCGTGCAGTGAAAGGACACAGCGCCAGACGCAGAAGCATGTCCAGTAGAGCTGGTGTGAACTGGTGAGCTCAGGAGAATGGCAGGCTCAAGCTGTGGTCAGCCAGGTCATGACTCTGTGAAAGGTAAGTGAGGTGGTGATCTCGCAACACTGTGAATGTGCTAACAGCCACGAACTGTTCCCTTGAACTTGGGGACTTTGATATTTTTTTCCAAAGAGAGAGCGAGACTTTGAGTCATTGGAGTCCATCATTTACCAATCACTGTTGTCTTAGTTGTTTTAGAAATATTTGGGTCACGTGCCTGCCATGACGTTTCTGCCCTTTCCTGGCCCAGACTTGTTGCTGCCCCAAGTCAAAGATGCCCACAG
>NW_027404907.1:0-2175 GCF_003265705.2 Callorhinus ursinus | reverse complement strand
TCTCCTTCTATTTTCAACGACAGCCGAGCTGGATATAGTATTCTTGGCTGCATATTTTTCTCGTTTAGTGCTCTGAAGATATCTTGCCAGTCCTTTCTGGCCTGCCAGGTCTCTGTGGATAGGTCTGTTGCCAATCTAATATTTCTACCATTGTAGGTTACATATCTCTTCTCCCGAGCTGCTTTCAGGATTTTCTCTTTGTCTCTGAGACTTGTAAGTTTTACTATTAGATGTTGGGATGTTGACCTATTTTTATTGATTTTGAGAGGAGTTCTCTGTGCCTCCTGGATTTTGATGCCTGTTTCCTTCCTCACATTAGGGAAGTTCTCTGCTATTATTTGCTCCAATATACCTTCTGCCCCTCTCTCTTTCTTCTTCTTCTGGGATCCCAATTATTCTAATGTTGTTTCGTCTTATCGTATCGCTTATCTCTCGAATTCTGCCCTCGTGATCCTGTAGTTGTTTATCTCTCTTTTTCTCAGCCTCTTTATTTTCCATCATTTGGTCTTCTATATCGCTGATCCTCTCTTCTGCCTCATTTATCCTAGCAGTTAGAGCCCCCATTTTTGATTGCACCTCATCAATACCCTTTTTGATTTCGACTTGGTTAGATTTTAGTTCTTTTATTTCTCCAGAAAGGGTTTCTCTAATAATTTCCATGCTTTTTTCAAGCCCAGCTAGTATCTTTTAAAGTCATGATTCTGAACTCTAGGTCCGACATCATACTAATGTCCATATTGAGTAGGTCCCTGGCTGATGGTACTACCTCTTGTTCTTTTTACTGAGGTGATTTTTTTCATCTTGTCATTTTGTCCAGAGAATAGATGAATGAGAGAACAAAATGCTAACAGGTTAACAATGTCCCCAGCAAATATACTGTATACAAATCAGAAAAGACCTGAAACCAGGGTAAAAGAAAGGGAAAGAAAGAAAAAAAAGAGAAAAAAAAAGATAAAAACAAAAACAGCAATACAAAAAAAGCAGAATATGATCAAATATGATCAGGCTAGTGCATAGATCAGTGCCACACACTAGATTTTGGGCGTATGTTAGAAAAAAGTGCCTCCTAAAATTTTAAAGGAAGAAAGACATATATGTACAAAATAAGGGTTGATACAATGAAGGGATGGAAGATGACTGTAAAGATGAAAATTATAAAAGATTTTATAAAAGGAATTGATAAGTTGTTTGAAAAAAGAAAGAAGAAGATTAAAAAAAAAAAGAAAAAAGGGAGAGAATGTGATCAGGCAGGAGACTAGAACAAAGCCATACACTAGTGATTTAGGGTATATTTTGATCTGTTAGAAGAAACTGTATCTCAAAATTTTAAAGAGAGAACAACTTATATACATATGCCAAAAATAAGGGTAACTACTATGAAGGGATAAAATATGACTCTAAAAATGAAAAATAAAAAATGTTTTTTTTAAAAAAGGGATTGACAAGATGTTGGTTGAAAAAGGGAAAAATTTTAAAAAAACAGTTAAAAAAATTAACTTTGATGAACTAATGAATCATGGTAAAAAAAAAAAGCCATGAATTCTATGTGCAATATTCCCCTAGCGCTGGAGTTCTCCCGTTCTCCTTGATTGGTAAACTTGGTCTTGGCTTGCTGGCTGTTCGTGCTGATCTTCTGGGGGAGGGGCCTGTTGCCATGGTTTCCAAATGTCTTTGCCGGAGGCAGAATTGCCCCGCCCTTGTCTGTCTGGGCTAAGCAAGCTGCTCGGGTTTGCTCTCAGGAGCTTTTGTTCCCTGCAAGCTCTCGGTACAGCTTTGGAGGACCACGGCGAAAATTGTGGCCTCCCAATCTCCACCCGGAGGAGCTGAGAACTCGGGGCCCCGCTCCTCAGTGCGCCCCCAGAGAAAAGCAGTCACTCCCGTCTCCCCGGTCTCCGGCCACAGTCTGTGCTCACCCGGCCTGTGACCGAGCAGTTGTATCTCTGGCGCCCGACCCCGTGTGTAATCTCCAAACCCAGCAGATCCCTGCGGTGCGCTCCCGCGCCGCTCCTCCCGGGGGAGGAAGGGGAGTCTCCCCAGCTCTGCCGCTTGTTGGGTCCCTGCTGGAGGAGCAGTGGCCCGACTGGGCCACGGATCACAGTTTATGGCCACCCCGAGCTGAGAGCCCGCACCTCGGCTCCGTCTCTGCAGCCGGCTTCCCCTCTCCGATACCTGGGA
>NW_027404906.1:0-2175 GCF_003265705.2 Callorhinus ursinus | reverse complement strand
TGAATGTGTAGATTGCTCTAGGTAGCATTGACATCTTCACAATGTTGATTCTCCCAATCCATGAGCATGGAACGTTTTTCCATTTCTTTGTGTCTTCTTCAATTTCTTTCATGAGTATTTTATAGTTTTCTGAGTACAGATCCTTTGCCTCTTTGGTTAGATTTATTCCTAGGTATCTAATGGTTTTGGGTGCAATTGTAAATGGGATAGACTCCTTGATTTGTCTCTCTTCTGTCTTGTTGTTGGTGTATAGGAATGCCACTGATTTCTGTGCATTGATTTTATATCCTGCTACTTTACTGAATTCCTGTATGAGTTCTAGCAGTTTTGGGGTGGAGTCTTTTGGGTTTTCCACGTACAGTATCATATCATCTGCAAAGAGTGAGAGTTTGACTTCCTCTTTGCCGATTTGGATGCCTTTGATTTCTTTTTGTTGTCTGATTGCTGTGGCTAGGACTTCTAATACTATGTTGAATAGCAGTGGTGAGAGTGGACATCCCTGCCGCGTTCCTGACCTTAGGGGAAAGGCTCTCAGCCTTTCCCCATTGAGAATGATACTCGCTGTAGGTTTTTCATAGATGGCTTTTATGATATTGAGGTATGTACCCTCTATCCCTATACTCTGAAGAGTTTTGATCAAGAAAGGATGTTGTACTTTGTCAAATGCTTTTTCTGCATCTATTGAGAGGATCATATGATTCTTGTTCTTTCTTTTGTTAATGTATTGTATCACGTTGATTGATTTGCGGATGTTGAACCAGCCTTGCAGCCCAGGAATAAATCCCACTTGGTCATGGTGAATAATCCTTTTAATGTACTGTTGGATCCTATTGGCTAGTATTTTGGTGAGAATTTTTGCATCCATGTTCATCAAGGATATTGGTCTGTAATTCTCTTTTTTGATGGGGTCTTTGTCTGGTTTTGGGATCAAGGTAATGCTGGCCTCATAAAATGAGTTTGGAAGTTTCCCTTCCATTTCTATTTTTTGGAACAGTTTCAGGAGAATAGGTATTAATTCTTCTTGAAATGTCTGATAGAATTCCCCCGGGAAGCCGTCTGGCCCTGGGCTTTTGTTTCTTGGGAGATTTTTGATGACTGTTTCAATTTCCTTAGTGGTTATAGGTCTGTTCAGGTTTTCTATTTCTTCCTGGTTCAATTTTGGTAGTTGATACATCTCTAGGAATGCACCCATTTCTTCCAGGTTCTCTAATTTGCTGGCATAGAGTTGCTCATAATATGTTCTTATAATTGTTTGTATTTCTTTGGTGTTGGTTGTGATCTCTCCTCTTTCATTCATGATTTTGTTGATTTGGGTCATTTCTCTTTTCTTTTTGATCAGTCTGGCCAGGGGTTTATCAATCTTGTTAATTCTTTCAAAGAACCAGCTCCTAGTTTCGTTGATCTGTTCTACTGTTCTTTTGGTTTCTAGTTCATTGATTTCTGCTCTGATCTTTATGATTTCTCTTCTCCTGCTGGGTTTAGGCTTTATTTGCTGTTCTTTCTCCAGCTCCTTTAGGTGTAGGGTTAGGTTGTGTATTTGAGACCTTTCTTGTTTCTTGAGAAAGGCTTGTATTGCTATATACTTTCCTCTCAGGACCGCCTTTGCTGTATCCCAAAGATTTTGAACAGTTGTGTTTTCATTTTCATTGGTTTCCATGAATTTTTTTAATTCTTCTTTAATTTCTTGGTTGACCCATTCATTCTTTAGTAGGATGCTCTTTAGCCTCCATGTATTTGAGTTCTTTCCGACTTTCCTCTTGTGGTTGAGTTCTAGTTTCAAAGCATTGTGGTCTGAAAATATGCAGGGAATGATCCCAATCTTTTGGTACCGATTGAGACCTGATTTGTGACCTAGGATGTGATCAATTCTGGAGAATGTTCCATGGGCACTAGAGAAGAATGTGTATTCCGTTGCTTTGGGATGGAATGTTCTGAATATGTCTGTGAAGTCCATTTGGTCCAGTGTGTCATTTAAAGTCTTTATTTCCTTGTTGATCTTTTGCTTAGATGATCTGTCCATTTCAGTCAGGGGGGTGTTAAAGTCCCCCACTATTATTGTATTGTTGTCAATGTGTTTCTTTGCTTTTGTTATTAATTGCCTTATATAATTGGCTGCTCCCATGTTCGGGGCATAGATATTTACAATTGTTAGATCTTCTTGTTGGATAGACCCTT
>NW_027404905.1:0-2176 GCF_003265705.2 Callorhinus ursinus | reverse complement strand
TCTGGGGGTGTCTTTGGGTCTCAAATGAGTCTCTTGCAGACAGCATATGGATGGGTCTTGTTTTTTAATCCAATCTGATAGCCTGTGTCTTTTGATTGGGGCATTGAGCCCATTTACATTCAGGGTAACTATTGAAAGATAGGAATTTAGTGCCATTGTATTGCCTGTAAGGTGACTGTGACTGTATATTGTCTGTGTTCCTTTCAGATCTATGCTGCTTTTAGGCTCTCTCTTTGCTCAGAGGACCCCTTTCAATATTTCTTGGAGGGGTGGTTTCATGTTTGCAAATTCCTTTAGTTTTTGTTTGTCCTGGAAGCTTTTTACCTCTCCTTCTATTTTCAATGACAGCCTTGCTGGATATAGTATTCTTGGCTGCATATTTTTCTCGTTTAGTGCTCTGAAGATCTCATGCCAGTCCTTTCTGGCCTGCCAGATCTCTGTGGATAGATCTGTTGCAAATCTAATGTTTCTACCATTGTAGGTTACATATCTCTTCTCCCGAGCTGCTTTCAGGATTTTCTCTTTGTCTCTGAGACTCGTAAGATTTACTATTAGATGTCGGGGTGTTGACCTATTTTTACTGATTTTGAGAGGGGTTCTCTGTGCCTCCTGGATTTTGATGCCTGTTTCTTTCCCCACATTAGGGAAGTTCTCTGCTATAATTTGCTCCAATATACCTTCTGCCCCTCTCTCTCTTTCTTCTTCTTCTGGGATCCCAATTATTCTAATGTTGTTTCGTCTTATCGTATCCTTTATCTCTCGAATTCTGCCCTTGTGATCCTGTAGTTGTTTCTCTCTCTCTTTGTCAGCCTCTTTATTTTGCATCATTTGGTCTTCTCTATCACTGATTCTCTCTTCTGCCTCATTTATCCTAGCAGTTAGTGCCCCCATTTTTGATTTCACCTCATTAATAGCCTTTTTGATTTCGACTTGGTTAGGTTTTAGTTCTTTTATTTTTCCAGAAAGCATTTCTCTAATAACTTCCATGCTTTTTTCAAGCCCAGCTTGTATCTTTAAAGTCATGATTCTGAACTCTAGGTCCGACATCGTACTAATGTCCGTATTGAGTAGGTCCCTGGCAGACGGTACTACCTCTTGTTCTTTTTGCTGAGGTGATTTCTTTCGTCTTGTCATTTTGTCCAGAGGAGAACAGATAAATGAGAGAACAAAATGCTAACAGGTTAATAACGTCCCCAGCATATATACTCTATACAAGTCAGAAAAGACCTGAAACAAGGGGACAAGAAAGGGAAAGAAAGAAGAGAAAAAAAAAAAAAAGGAAAAAGAAAAAGATAAAAACAAAGCAAAAACAGAACAAAACAAAACAAAAAACATGATCAAATATGATCAGGCTAGTGCATAGAGCAGTGCCACACACTAGATTTTGGGTGTATTTTGGTCTATTAGAAGAAAGTGCCTTCTAAAATTTTAAAGGAAGAAAGACTTATATATGTACAAACTAAGGGTTGATACAATGAAGCGATGGACGATGAATGTAAAGATGAAACTTATAAAAGATTTTATAAACAGAATTGATAATTTTGAAAGAAGAAAGAAGAAGATTTAAAAAAAAAAAAGACAATGTGATCAGGCAGGAGACTATACACTAAGTGATTTAGGGTATATTTTGATCTGTTAGAAGAAACTGTATATCAAAATTTTAAAGAGAGAACAACTTATATATATATATGCCAAAAATAAGGGTAACTACTATGAAGGGATAAAATATGAGCCTAAAAATGAAAAATAAAAAATGTTTTTTAAAAAAGGGATTGAGAAGATGTTGGTTGAAAAAGGGAAAAAGAAAAATTCAAAAAAACAAACAAAAAAGTTAAAAAAATTAACTTTGAAAAACTAATGAATCATGGTAAAAAAGCCATGAATTCTATGTGCAGTATTCCCCTTGCGCTGGAGTTCTCCCATTCTCCTTGATCGGTAAACTTGGGCTTGGCTTGCTGGCTGTTCCTTCTGATCTTCTGGGGGAGGGGCCTGTTGCCGTGGTTCCCAAATGTCTTTGCCGGAGGCGGAATTGCCCCGCCCTTCTGAGTCCGGGCTAATCAAGGTGCTTGAGTTTGCTCTCAGGAGCTTTTGTTCCCTGCAAGCTCTCGGTACAGCTTTGGAGGACCAGGGTGAAAATGGCGGCCTCCCAATCTCTGCCCAGAGGAGCTGAGAACTC